>NC_079210.1:50777606-51077606 GCF_026745355.1 Beta vulgaris subsp. vulgaris
TCTTACCCGGGGCATAGCCCGGGCCTAATAACTAGTATTACTATAAATTGCGTGAATTATTAATCGCCTGATGGATGTTGAGGATTTGGCAACACTTTTTTTTAAAGAAAAATTTAATTAATTGAAGGTCAAACGACATCTACAATAGATATTAAAGAAAAATCAAATTCAATTAAATTAACAAGGTTAAATAAAATTCGTCTTCGAAGAAATTATAATGAAGATCGAGCAATACAACGCAGCCCTTTGTATTTGCTGAATCAAACATAACAGCTATTGATGAGGAAGTCTATAATTTTGACATACTTTGGGAAGAGTATTCTTGATCGAGCCAGGTTAACCGCATCCGAAATTTCAATACCTTACATGTTGAGTCTCAAACTTCAACTAATAAGAACAATTTCTCATACCTAAAAATAAAAAACCATACTCACAACTCCCATAGGAGAGAAGGAGATCTCCATAATAGAGATTAAAAACCTATAATAGGGTTTGAAGAAATCTCATAAAGAGATATTAATTTATTCAACAAAACAAGAAAATGAACTAATAACTGGAAATAAAAGTGGAAAACGGGATTCCCATGGATGAAATTATCCATGACAGTCCGTAACTGATGAAGAAAGGGTAAGGGAGGCTAGGATTTTATAGAAAAAAGAGAGAGAGGGGGGAGGCTAGGAGGATTTGGCAACACTTGATTAGTGAAGAAAGGCCTCAATAATGGACAGTGACATTGTAGTTGGTAAAGGGGTGAGTTGAGGTGTGTAAATCCAGCTTCTTTCAACAATTTATTCCATTGATTTTCAGTCCTCTCTTTGCCACCAATGCAATTTGTCATCATCAACATATCAAGGGCAATGGCTGCATCATCAAACAACCCTTCTCCATCAGGATGAAGAACGATGTCAACAATTATCACCTTATTTCCCTTTTTCTGGGATACTGCTTTTTGACAGTTCTTTAGGATCCTTAAGCAGTCCTCATCATCCCAATCATGTAAAACGGACTACATTCACACAAAACAAATTAAGTTACGTTATGGATATGCAGTATATATTGTGTTAAGTAAACTGTACGAATTATAATAAGCATTAATAATGTAGACTGTAGACATGATTCAATATCATGGGAATAGCTCAATACCAAGATTTATGAACTAATTAAAATTGTATAAATACCTCAAGTTAATATAATTAAAGTTTTTTTTAACACTTGGTTTACTTAATAATGCTTGATAATATATTAATATGACATATAAAGGAAATAGCGAGCTGGTCCAGTTTGAGGTCAGGATATAGTAGCACGTGACTTAATGTGAAATTATGCTAGTCTAGTATATAGCTCTAAGCTCCTCAAATTAATGAGGATTCAGTACCGTCTTCGATGAGAAAATGAACAATCGTGTCATTTATGATATAAATTGCACCTAAGTCCATAGTTGGTGGTGTTTTAGCTAGTAGTCAAAGTTCGTGGTGGTAAGTGCACCCGCATCATAGTTTGGGATGTTGAGGGCAATTTTACCTAATATAACGACTATCATCACAAAACAAGATGAAATGTATTAGATGAAAATGTACGTGAAACAACATTACCTTGATGATGATATTTTCGGCGGATGGAATCTCCTTAAAAATGTCACCACCAACATGGGTGACACCGGGATGTAAGGGAGCATTAGCAACAACATGAGGCACATCAAAATTAATGCCTTTAATATGAGGGTATGTTTTAACAATATTGGCCACTAACCTTTCAACGCCACACCCAACATCAACAAGACTGCCTTCTAACTCAACAACATTGATGAGGAAGTCTATCATTCTGACATAGTTTGGGAAGAGCATTCTTGATCGAGCCATGTTAACCGCATCCAAGATTCCAATACCTTCATGTTGAGTTTTGAACTTCAACCAATAAGAACAATTTCTCATACCTAAAAAAAACAAAACAACCACACTCACAACTCCCATAGGGGAGAAGGAGATCTCCATAACGGAGACTAAAACCCCCATAACATGGTTTCAAAAATCTCATAAAGAGATACTAATTTATTCAACAAAATAAGAAAATAAACTAAAAACTGAAAATAAAAGGAAAAAGGGGGAATACCATGGATGAAATCATCCATGACAGCCCCTAACTGATAAAGAAGAAGTAGGGGAGGCTAGGGTTTTAGAGAGAAAAAGAAAAGGAGGGAGGCTAGGGTTTTAGAGAGAAAAAAAGAATTTATTATTCCCTCCTTCCTTACATTAAGTTGGTACTTGAGATGCTTTTGTGGTTGGATGTCATGGTTGGTTTGGGCTTGCTATCACACGCGCACGTCGCCTGCCCAGATTGGGCTAGGGCCTTGGGGACCTAACTTAACTAAAGTTTTGGACCCGGGACTGAGCGCGTATGTGACGATTTTGTGACTGTTGGAGATTTGTAACGGTTTGACCGTTACAGGATTGATGGCAATCCCTTGTGATCCGCCCATTTATTGCCGTCCGTTTTTGGCCTGATTTTCTTCTATAAAATCAGTGCCTTCTAATCAGTTAAGTACACATAACACAAACACTCTCTTCCTTCTCTTTTCTTCTCTTCTTCTTCTTTCTTTTCCTGGGTTTTGTGCTTTTCTCCAAAGCTTATTCTGCTAGTGGTGGCATTCTAGGCTACTGTGTTAACCTTGGTGAGCATTCCGGCCAAGATCGATTACCACCGTTGGGCCGTAATTGCTTTCAAGTTAGTGGTCTCCTACCACGGCACAGTCTTGAAACCTTTCTCTTTCTGCCATTGCGTTCTATATCAGTTTCTAACAATAACCATGCTAGCCGGTTAGGTCAAGCTCCTATTGGTTTTCTGTTGTTTACTCTCTTTTTCTTGAAGGGTTTCTTTAAATTAATTTTTGATGGTTCTAAACTTGATAATGGGCATGCCTCCTTTGGTTTCATTATTATATTAGAGATCGATTATTTGGAGGATGTGCAGATGTGTGGAGCCAAATTAAATTAAAGGTATTGCATGCAGGTTCTTTTTCGATTGTGTAGGCTAAAGCTATGGGGTTAAGAGAAATGGTGAAGGGTGATGTTTTTCTTGGAACTAAGAAATTAATTGTCGAAGGAGATAATCTAATAGTGATTCAATCTATCAAAAAATTATGAAAAATTTCTTGGATTATTAACTCTTTGATTGCAGATATATACGCCTGGAGATCTAAAGTTGTTTGAGGACATCTAAAGTTGTTTCAGGAGGTGAAGAGTTTGCATGTACGTATAGAAAGGGCAACAAAGTTGCGGATTGGATGGTCATTGGGTCACTCTTCTGCTTCTCTCTCTTATTGGTTCGAGTCCCTAAACCTTCTTTCTTTGTAACCATCCGTTACACGATAGACGAGAATACTATAACTCTCGAGTCGGCCAAGGTGGCAGATATGTTACTAATACTTTAGGACAATGTTAAACCCCATGTATGTTGTGCATATGTGAGTTGTCCCACATTGGAGAAAGAGGAGAGAAAGTACCACAATATAAGGTAGAGGAGCTACTCTCTACTATTGTCAATTGGTTTTAGCCTCCTTTGGGCTTGTATGTGGACCGACCTCTCTTCCGTATTGGGTTACCAAGGTCCATTTTTAGTCATACCAAATTTATCAAACACATATATGAGATTTGGGAACAAAATTAAATACATATATAGTTATGTAAATAAATAAAATTTCTTGACTGTGATAGGCCCACGTAACGGACAACGAGCCGGTCCGGCCCACATGCTGGCCTGGCCATGCCCACCGCTAGTCCCAAATGCTGCACTTTCACTTATTATTTTCTTGGACATGGTCAATCCTCACATTTTGGCTCTAGGCAAAATAAGATAAAGCATTATTATCTAAGTTCCAATGACAAACAGTAGGCAAAGTATATAATTCAACATCATAACTTTATTACATTAATCGTAAATTGAAGATAATTTATTCTTCTGTCCCTAATAATATACTCGCATAAGTGGAATAGTTCCCGAATGTTACATATATTGGAAAGCTTTTATTATATACTTCCTCCGTTTCTTTTTAACTCGCTACACTTTCCATTATTGGAAGTTTCACATTACTTGCTACACTTTTTTTTTTTGGGCAATAAACTCTCTCTATCTCTCTCCTCCCACATGGGTCCCTTTTCTTTTTACTCTCTACCTCTCTCTTCTCCAAAAATTGCCTAGGAGTCCGTGAAATGAGAAGTGTAGCGAGTAAAAAGAAACGGAAGAAGTAATACAGTATAATGTATAATAAATTCCTTCAAGATGTGGCTTCAATAATAGAGAAAACAGATTGAAGTGGAATGATGTTGAAGGAAGTAAAGGCAGCTTCCTTTAACAATTTCATCCACTCATCCTCAGTCCTCTCTTTGCCACGGATGGTATTTGTCATCATCAAAATATCAAGAGCAATGGCTGTATCATCAAACATTTCATGTCGTTCAGGGCGAAGAATTACTTCAACAATTATGACTTTTCCTTTCTTCTCGGATACTACCTTTTGACAGTTCTTTAGGATTTTTAAGCAATCTTCATCCGTCCAATTATGCAAAACGTTCTGCATCACATAAAATTAAGAAGAATTTATTGAGTAGAAATGCACTAATTTAACCATGTACATGAGGAGATACTGTTAACTACAAAGTTTGTAGAACTTTATGATAATTGATAAATAACACTAAATACAATTTAGTCTAGTGGTTAAGACTTTAGTATATGTACTTGAGATTTCGGGATCAAACCCCTATAATATACAATTTCTATATTTGTATAGATGTGCCAAATTGGAACCAGGTCGTCGTCCCAGCCTGCTGCCACTAGCCCTGTATGGCACAAAGGCATTATGATGGATCGTGGGTAGGGGTGCTTATCGAGCGAGCCGAGACCGAATAGCACTAGGCTCGGCTCGAGCTCGTTTAACTTTTCATGGGCTCAGCTCGGGTCGTGAGCTCGCGGAGCTTGGGGGAGCCGAGCTCGGCTCGAGCTCGTGATTAGAATTTGCGGCTCGAGCTCGGCTCGTGAACTCGTTTAGGTTCATGAGCTCTTTCTTCTATTATATACCTTAGTTAATATCTTAAAAGAAATACTTAATATAATTTTTAATATATATAAACAATTTTTAATATAAAACAATTTTTTAATATAAAAATATTTTTTTAATATAAATTTTTTTTTAATATAAATTTTTTTTTAATACAAAATATTTTTTTAGTATAAAATAATAATCGAGCTGTTCACAAACTTTACGAGCAGAGCTTTCCCTAGCTCGGCTCATTTAAGTCTTGAGCCGAGCCTGAGCTCGAGTCGATCTTTGACCGAGCTTTGACCTGACCGAGCCGAGTCGAGCCGCTCGCGAGCTTGTCACGCTCATTATCACCCCTAGTCGTGGGCCACTTAGAGACATAATCTATAAAAAAAATTGGCCTGAGCCTAGCACGAGTATGATGGATCAACCTGCCTCTAAGCCCACTCATTTAAACCAGATAAGAAAAAAAACGATAAGATTCGTAAAGGAGGGTCCATTAGGTCGTGCTTGAGCCGTCTCGATAAAATTTAGAAATGAGTCTAGCCCAACACAATTTTCTTTTGCCTATTATAAACCCAACTTGAGGTGGCATGAGTCCCACCGACCCATCATGTGTGCGGGCATGAGGCTCGGTGGCCCCTCAAATGGGCCGACATGACCCAACCCGTTCACAACTCTGAGCAATTTATAGGTCTACTATTATCGGAATTAAATTCACTAAAATCCATATAAATTGTGTGACTTTTCATGAAGGGTAAGCCTAGCCTTCAGGAAGCCTGAAACAACATGATAGTACAAATGTAAGATGAGTAGTATATTAGTAAATTATAAATACATTTAATATACATGCTCAATCAAATATAGTGAAGCTATTAATAAAAACAAAATGAAAATATATTGCTATAAGTCAAAAAAACATTACTTACCTTTTGGAATATTGTTAGCAGAAGGAATCTCCTTAAACATGTCACCACCAACATGAGTAACCCCATAATGTAAAGGAGCATTTTCAACAACATGAGGCAAATCAAAATTAATACCCTTAAGATGAGGGTATTCTTTAACAATGTTAGCCACCAACTTTCCAGTGCCACCCCCAATATCAACAACACTGCCTTCCAACTTACTAAACCCATCCTTATACCCTTTGATAACAGCATCTATTACAGTTCTAGTTATAGCAGCCATACCACTATTAAACATGCTATTAAACTCAGGGTGGTTAGATGCCATTTCCCAAATAGACTCTCCATGAGCCTTAACAAAAGGGATCCCACCTTCTTTGATCGAACGACTAATCTCGTACGCTGTTTCTGATCGAAAGTCGGTGAAGGTTAGAATCGTAGGAGCTAGGCTAAGCTCTTGATCATGCAAAAGCCACTTAGAGGTTGTGGTTAGACCATACAAGGTTAAGGTTTCTCCTGATGGTTGTTCATTGCAATGAGCGGTGAAGATTTTATTTCGAACTAGCATACGCATGATACGCTCAAGACACATTATATCAAGGGAAGGAGAGTCTATTTTTAAGGCTATTTGAGATAAGCTCATTGCTTGGCCATGCGAGTAAATGATATCGGCGATGCGAAGCTCTACAGCAGATCTTAGCACTAGGCTATCTATATAGGCGAAGATGGTCTTGTGCACCTCGGCCTGGCCTTGGAGGAGTTCAGCATCCTTGGTAACATTTATTCCTAGTACTAATTCATTGATCGGCATTTTTCTCTCGGCTAATAATATTTCTACGTACTCCTTAACAATTACAATACTTAGTTTTGATTTTGGTTTGAGTACTAGTTATGCAGTTATACTTGTATGGAGTGTCACATGAAGTCATGAACATATATATATGTATATAATTCAGGAAGAGTTTGATTAGTGCTTTTTCTTAAACCCATACAACTATTATTGTTGTTGTTGTTCCCCTAAATTTAACATAATATTAAAATAGTTGGAGTACTACTTATAACTTATATAATTATTAGACTACTTAATAATAAAAAGGAACTAAGATATTAGAATGATTATATACTACTTTTTAAATAAGTCAACAATAATTAGAACATTATGGATACATTAAAAACACAACTAATAAATTGTATATGAGCAAAAGTAACTTTGAAGCTATACACTTCACACTTTGTTGGAATATAGCATAGTTAGCTCAATAAGCAAAGTGGTTAGCATTGTAATTAGTTGTAGTGGTTAGTTAGCTTTAGTGATATAACATAGATTAGTTGTTAGTATCACATGATATACATATATAACAACAAATGTAATAGAGTTGTACTTAACACAAACATAATACAGAATATTTTTCCTTCTCTCTCTACTTTCTCTCTCCTCTGTTTCTCTCTTCTTCAACCTCTGCCATCTTCCATGGCAGAATACCATTTCTTTCCCCCATAGATTGAGAATTCTAACATGGTATCAGAGCGGGAATGATCCTAGCTCGTAAATTTCGCACAAATTTTTGTTCAAATCAAATCCATAATTCATCATATTTTCCCCAAAAATTTTCTGTTCGAATTTTTCTGAATTCATGCTCATAATTGAGCAATTAGGATTCGATTATCCCATTTATCATCTAATTTCATTCACAAATCATCTTTTCGAACCTCGAATCGAACGATTTATCGATTCTTGGGGGTTTTCCCCAATTTCTAGGGTTCTTTTGCGACAGTGTTGTTGATTCGCGAACCTAAAATCATTATTTCTCACTAATTCGTTGTGATAATTCGTTAATCAGCGTTTGATCGATATGTTGTATCATCAACTTTATCATTCTTGATCTCAAGATTTGTCAAGATTTGTCAAGATTTCAAGAATTTTCTGATTTTTTGTTCGAGTTCCATGAATGATGACTCTCTGCCTCAATTTTAGATGTAGACCTTAGCCCTCGTCCTCACATTTGAGAGTAGTTTGAGTTGATTGGCTGCAGCAAATTTCTTTTTGGGTTCCCACTTCTGATTTTGGTGCTTTCGCTAGTCGGCTTTCCTGCATCTGTTCCCAAAATATTGTGGTTTGATTATCTTGAATCTAAGCTTGCAAATTCATTTTTGATTAATAGCTTGCTTGCTTTCAGTGTTGGTGATTTGTTAAAGGAGAATGTGGCGTATTTACTCATGGGTTGCAACTTGCAAGTTAATGCGTGCTGTTATGTTTACTTGGATTTTTGTGGTTCTTATTACTGAGATGGTGTTACAATTCACTTTATTATGATTATGTTGATTTGTGGAAATAGCAATTTCTTGATTTGTTTAGATTCTTGGTATACAGTTGAAGCAATGTTGAATTTTTTGGTTTTGGGGTGCAATTTGGTGAATTGTTGCCGCAAGTTTTTTTTGGTGAATCTGGGATTCTTGAAAATTCTCTGAATTTTGTCCATGAATTCTTTTCTTTGAAATTTCTCTATCTCTTATGAGATTAGTTTCTCTTTATCCTGATATTTTCTCTGATAATTTTCAAATCCTCTGTGATCATTTTCCTTCTATTTTTTTTTTTTTCAGCTTCTAAACACATTATCATTCTCTCTCTTTATTCTTTCCTATTCCCTCTGCTTGATTTTGCCCATAGTGGCTTGTTGTGACCCATAGTGGTCTGTTTTTGTGCCCATTAGAGGCTTTTCTTGGACCTATAGAGGTCATTTTGGACCCATAGTGGTCATTGTTGAAGATCCATAGAGATCATTTGATAGTCTTATGACTTTAACCTCCAAATTTTGATAGTCCTATGACTTTAACCTCCAAATTTTGATAGTCCTATGACTTTAACCTCCAAATTTTGATAGTCCTATGACTTTAACCTCCAAATTTTGATAGTCCTATGACTTTAACCTCCAATTTTGATAGTCTTATGACTTTAACCTCTTGATTGATCATTGAGATCAAGTTTAAGCCCATTGAGGCATTTCTTTGAGACCCAAAAGTGGTCATTTCGTATTTCTCTCCTTCACAAATTCCTAAACACATTCCTCTTTTTCACTTCTTACACACTCTCAAGTTCATTTCTCTTTCCATCTCCTTTCTATGGTTATTCTTCTTCAAGCTTAGAGTGCTTTTCAACCCTCTAAGCTTGAGGGGGGGAATTAGGTAGTAATGGTTCTCTTGCTGAGATCATTGATGTGGTGTCGATGTTGGAGGTTGTTTGGATGTGTTTGGTTGCTGGTGATTGGTGGTAAGTTGGCAGATTATGGTGTTGAATTGGTGAGGTGTGCTTGGTTGAATGCATTAGTTGTGGTGGTGTGAAGTTTGATAGTTTGCAGAAATTGAAAACATAGTACAGCAGAAGGTATTATGCCACTTGGCTGTCCATTTCTTCTGAAGTTCTGGTCATTTAGTTGGTCCGAGAATGTGATCTGATATTACACAACTGCTGCTGCCTATGGTTTTGAGACTACAAATTTTGGTTGCTGCCATGATTTAGCCTCTTCGAAGTGTGTGCTGGTAGCATATGGTTGCAGCAAGTTTTCACTTTTACTTTCCACATCTCAGTCTTGGTTGCTAGCTCCTGATTGGTTGATAGTTCAAGCTCAGCATCAAAACTCTTCTTCACCTAGCTCGGTTTAAACTGTAATGGTTGTCCCACCATTCCAGTTTGAGGGGGCGTGTTGGAATATAGCATAGTTAGCTCAATAAGCAAAGTGGTTAGCATTGTAATTAGTTGTAGTGGTTAGTTAGCTTTAGTGATATAACATAGATTAGTTGTTAGTATGCACATGATATACATATATAACAACAAATGTAATAGAGTTGTACTTAACACAAACATAATACAGAATATTTTTCCTTCTCTCTTATTCTTTCTCTCCTCTGTTTTCTCTCTTCTTCAACCTCTGCATCTTCCATGGCAGAATACCATTTCTTTCCCCATAGATTGAGAATTCTAACATGTTGGAACATTTATAGGGTAATGGGTTTTGAAACTCATAAGGAATATGTACTAGAAGAGGAGGAGGTCTAGTATGCAAAAGGCTAGAGTGCATCAAGTGGCAAAACGCATTGATAAACCAAGGGAGACAGAAGACTGGCCGCGAGTCGCGACGGTTGTCGCGGGTCGCGACCAGTGGCCCGTCGCGAGTCGCGACAGGCGTCGCGGGTCGCGACCAGCGCCTCGCGACTCGCGAGCTTTTTCGCGAGTCGCGACGTGTCTTCTGCCTTGGAATGCGAAAAGATGCCTTGACGGTTTTATGTCCGTTGTGATGTTATGGCTTCATTTTAATGACCTTTAATGTCCTTAAATCAGCTGATTAAAGGCCTTTGATGGGTGATGGTTGGGATGGTTTAGATACTCTAGTCAATGAAAGGTTTATTCTTCCTATATAAACCTTGGGATTCCTATGAGTGAGGGGTTGGAAGAAAATTAGAATTTCTATTCTATACTCTCTCAAATACTTCTTGCTTAGCTTTAGAGAAAACTTGCAATCTTCTCTTGAGTGTTCCTCACAAACACAAAACACAAGTTCTTGTTGATTCACTTAGAAGATCATCTAAGTGGATTGTTTCTCTCCATTGTATCTCATTAGTTATTTCGTGTTAACCCGGTGATCCTAGAGGGGCGAAATTAAACTAATAGGAAAGCGTAGTTTCCGTGCCTTGGAGTGGATATCCGGTTCTCTCATTGATCACAAGATATAACAATCTATTAGTTTAATTTTTTCTTTTCGGATATGGCTCAATCACTCAAGGACATGACTATGAACTTCCAAAAGTTGGATAAGTTTGAGGGGGTGGGCTATCGGAGGTGGCAAAAGAAGATGCACTTCTTGTTGACCGCCTTGAATGTGGTGTATGTGTTATCAACTCCTATGCCACCACTCCCGGAAGATGGAGAGGAAGAGCCTCTTGAGACTACTAGGAAGAGGATCAAGTGGGAGAATGATGACTACATTTGTCGTGGTCATATTCTCAACTCTCTCACCGACCCGTTGTTTGATCTCTACCAAAATGTGGAGAGTGCAAAGGAACTTTGGGAGCTCTTGAGGCCAAGTACATTTCGGAAGATGCTTCAAGTAAGAAATTCCTTGTTAGTAATTTTAATTCTTTTAAAATGACTAATGATCGGCCTATTATGGAGCAATTCCATGAGAGTTCATCATATTTTGAACCAAATAAGATCACATGGTATGGTGATGGATGAGGCAATTGCGGTTGCCTCAATCATTGACAAATTACCAAATTCTTGGAAAGATACAAAACATCTTTTAAAACATAAAAAGGAAGACATGTCCATGGAGCAATTAGGAACTCATCTTCGTATTGAAGAGGGGATCCGGGCTCAAGATGGGGTTAAGGATACTACTCCTAGTATTCCTAAATCTACCGTTAATTTGGTAGAGGTTGGTGGGTCTAGTAAGACCAAGAAATCCAACAACAACAAACAACAAACATAACAAAACCAATGTTGCAAACAAGAAGAGGAAGACCCTCTCTTGTTGGATATGCAATGGTCCTCATCTTAAGAGGGATTGTCCTTCTAACAACAAGAAGAAGACAAAGAACACACAACCTAGTGTTGTTCAAAACCAAGGTAACAATGCACATGTTAATGTAATTGAAGAAATGCATTTTGTTGCTATGATTTCTGAAATTATGTGTGTGCAGGTTGATGATTCTTGGTGGATAGATTCGGGAGCCTCTAGACATGTGTGCAATAACAAGGATTTCTTCAAGTCTTTGAAAGATTTGGATGATGGTCCAATCTTGTATATGGGGAATGATTCTACGGTAAAGGCTAGAGGAATAGGCCAAGTAGAATTGTTGTTAACCTCGGGAAAGACTTTAACTCTCCGGGATGTTGTGTATGTACCGGAAGTTAGGAAGAATCTGTGTCAGGAGGTCTCTTGAATAAGTATGGTTTTAAAGTTGTTTTTGAGTCGGATAAATTTGTACTTTCCAAGGGTGGTATTTTTGTTGGACAAGGTTTCTTTTGTAATGGAATGTTTAAATTTAGTATTGATAATAAAATTGGTACTAGTTCTATTTACATGCTTGATGTTTCTTCTCTATGGCACAATCGTTTATGTCATGTGAATTATCGTAGATTATATGACATGTCTAAAATGGGGTTGATACCTCCTTTCGATTTAAAGTTAGAGAAGTGTACACTTGGTGCTAAATAAAATTACAAAAAACCTTATCCTAGTGTGACTAGACAAACGGTATTGCTTGAATTGGTGCATAGTGACTTGTGTGACTTTCATAGTTCACCTTCTTTAGGAAATAAGAAATATGTTGTAACTTTTATTATGATTTTTCAAGGTTTTGTTACATATATTTATTATTTACTAAAGATGAAGCACTAGAAAAGTTTAAGACCTTTAAAATCGAAGTGGAACTCCAACTTAATCAAAAGATTAAAAGACTTCGAACGGATAGGGGTGGTGAATATTATAATCCAAGTTATTTTAGTTCCATTGGTGTAATTCATGAAACAACCGCCCCATACTCACCTCAAAGTAATGGTATAGCGGAAAGGAAAAATAGGGTCCTAAAAGAAATGGTTAATACCATGCTTTCTAATTCGGGTCTTAATGACGGTTTTTGGGGTGATGCAATTTTAACTGCATGTTACATTTTAAATCGAGTTCCTAATAAAAGGAATAAGACTACCCCTTATGAACTTTGGTGTAATAAAAAGCCTAATCTCAATTACCTTAAGGTATGGGGTTGTAGGGCAATTGTCAAATTGACGGAACCTAAAAGGAAAACTTTAGGTGAAAAAGGAATTGATTGCATTTTTATAGGCTATGCGGTACATAGCAAAGCCTATAGGTTTTATGTCATTGAGCCCAATGACTTTGTCTCTATTCACTCCGTAATAGAGTCAAGGGATGCAATATTTGATGAGACTAGATTCTCATCGATTCCTAGACCAAAGGACATGATACCTAGTACTAGTTCCAATGTTGTAGATGACATTGCAAATGATCATGATACTACAACACCGGAAATTAGGAAAAGTAAACGAATTAGAAAAGAGAAATCTTTTGGACCGGATTTTCAACTATATTTGTTGAAGGGTCAAGGGAGTCAATTTCGACTCAAATTTCATATTGTTACAATATGGAGGAGGATCCTAGGTCCTTTGATGAGGCTATGAAGTCTCATGATTCTGCTTTCTGGAAAGAGGCAGTGAATGATGAAATGGATTCTATAATGGGTAATCACACTTGGATTTTAGCTAATTTACCTCCCGGTTGCAAACCCCTAGGTTGTAAATGGATTTTTGTAAGGAAAAAGAAAATCGATGGAACCATACTAAAACATAAGGCCCGGTTAGTGGTCCAAGGTTTTAGGCAAAGATATGGTATCGATTACTTTGATACTTATGCTCCAGTAGCTAGAATAGCTACTATTAGACTATTGATAGCATTAGCTGCGATTCATGGTCTAGTAATTCACCAAATGGATGTAAAAACTGCTTTTCTTAATGGTGAATTGGAGGAGGAAGTGTACATGAATCAACCTGAAGGGTTTGTGGTTAAAGGTCAAGAAACTAAAGTTTGTAAATTGGTTAGATCTTTGTATGGTCTTAAACAAGCACCTAAGCAATGGCATCAAAAATTTGATGAAGTTGTGTTGTCTAGTGGGTTCAAAATAAATCAGTCCGATAAGTGTGTATATAGCAAATTTGATAATAACGGTAAAGGAGTTATAATTTGCTTATATGTTGATGATATGCTTATTTTTGGGACTGATTTGGAACAAGTGGAAAAGACCAAAGTCTTCCTTTCCTCTAGCTTCTCCATGAAAGATTTGGGTGAAGCGGATGTTATTCTAGGTATTAGAATAATAAGAGGGAAAGGGTCGTTTTCTTTATCACAATCTCATTATATTGAGAAAGTGGTCAAGAGGTATAATGAGTCAAATTCGACTCATTTTGCTACTCCTATGGATCCTAGTATTCACTTGGTTCCGAGTAGTGGTACTCCAATTTCACAATTGGAGTATGCAAGCTTAATTGGAAGCTTGATGTATGCTATGACTAGCACTCGGCCGGATATAGCCTTTGCTATTGGCAAGCTCAGTAGGTATACTAGTAATCCTAGTATGTTGCATTGGCAAGCATTGAGAAGAGTGTTAAGGTACTTGAATAAGACCTTGGATTATGTCATAACATACAATAGAGAACCTTCTATCTTAGAAGGTTACTCGGATGCTAGTTGGATTTCGAATAAGGAAGATTATTCATCCACTAGTGGTTGGGTGTTTCTTCTTGGAGGAGGTGCCATTTCATGGGCTTCCAAGAAGCAAACATGTATAACGGATTCCACTATGGCATCGGAATTCATTGCTTTGGCTTCTTGTTGCCAAGAAGCGGAATGGCTAAGGAATGTGTTGAGTGAGGTGGACTTATGGGTGAAACCAATGTCACCTCTTGCTATCCATTGTGATAGTGCATCAACCATAGCTAAAGCATATAGTGAAGTCTACAATGGCAAGTCAAGGCACATTGGAGTTAGACATAGCTATGTGCGGGAAATGATAAGGAATAGTTGTATAACTATTAATTTTGTTCGGTCTAGTTTGAACTTGGCGGATACGTTTACAAAACCGTTGTCAAGGGAACTAGTGAACAAAATGAACAAAGGGATGGGTCTTAAGCCTATTGATCAACCTATGGTGAAGGAAAACTCTATTTGATGTCTAATACAACGTTAGATCTCAAATTCAAGGAGGATGTACTTCTCTAAGAGGTTGGGAGCACTTGTTTAATACATCCCGAGGTTAGTGCTTGTTGCTACAATGATAAAGAGGTTGAATTTTATTCTTAATAAATCTTTGATAAGGTGCTCAATTGTAGGAGCATGTCCGGAAAGATTTACCTATGTAAGCTAGAAGTTTGGCCGCTTCATCAAGTCTAGGCTTGACTTGGAATGCTTATGAATGGATATGGACACCAAGGCTTCATAGGTGTCGGAGGTTTTAAGAACCTAGTTTATGTTTGTGTGTATTAGTAACTTCAATAATTTGTAATGGTTATATGATTCAAAGCTTTGTCTATCATTATGATCTAAATTATTGTAAAGATTACTTTTACTAAATGGAAATTCAATCGTTAGATATTTCCATGATGCATGAACATGTGTGTTTGCGATTTATAGCAAGTTGAAAAACTTTTCAACATTACCCTATAAATGGGAGGAGGATTGTTGGAACATTTATAGGGTAATGGGTTTGAAACTCATAAGGGTATGTACTAGAAGAGGAGGAGGTCTAGTATGCAAAAGGCTAGAGTGCATCAAGTGGCAAAACGCATTGATAAACCAAGGGAGACAGAAGACTGGCCGCGAGTCGCGACAACCGTCGCGAGTCGCGACCAGTGGCCCGTCGCGAGTCGCGACAGGCTCGCGGGTCGCGACCAGCGCCTCGCGACTCGCGAGCTTTTTCGCGAGTCGCGACGTGTCTTCTGCCTTGGAATGCGAAAAGATGCCTTGACGGTTTTATGTCCGTTGTGATGTTATGGCTCATTTTAATGACCTTTAAGGTCCTTAAATCAGCTGATTAAAGGCCTTTGATGGGTGATTAAAATGGGGGTTATGGTTTAGATACTCTAGTCAATGAAAGGTTTATTCTTCCTATATAAACCTTGGGATTCCTATGAGTGAGGGTTGGAAGAAAATCAGAATTTCTATTCTATACTCTCTCAAATACTTCTTGCTTAGCTTTAGAGAAAACTTGCAATCTTCTCTTGAGTTGTTCCTCACAAACACAAACACAAGTTCTTGTTGATTCACTTAGAAGATCATCTAAGTGGATTGTTTCTCTCCATTGTATCTCATTAGTTATTTCGTGTTAACCCGGTGATCCTAGAGGGGCGAAATTAAACTAATAGAAAGCGTAGTTTCCGTGCCTTGGAGTGGATATCCGGTTTCTCTCATTGATCACAAAGCCTAACATAACACACTTGAATATACATAGCTCTAGGTATTTCCTAATCAATTGCATATGAGCAAAAGTAAACTTGGATATATGATCAAAAATAAATTTGAAATGCTTGAAATAAACAAAAATGACTTTAAAATGAGTTACAACTTATAATAACTTTGAAGCTAGCAAAACTAACTTCGAAACGAACAAGAACCACTATGAAATTAATAAAACAAATGGAAATGAGCAAATGACTTTTAATTGAACAATTATTGGCTTTTAGTGTAGTTTTATATTCACAAATTCAAATGAATTGGCAGCTTTTAAGCCTGTGCAGCTCATGCTATTTCAAATACTAATGGTAGATTTTTTTTCTTTTTATTTTTTAAAGTAAGATGAAATTCCTTGTAAGTGAAGAAATTTAAGAATTCTATTTTATAAGGATTTGGAATCAAACTCTTGTCACAATAATGTAAGGAGCGCTCCGGCAAACCGCAATTTATTAGAAGGGTGCAGTCTTTTGTAGATCTACTATGATTGCATTTAATTTAAAAAATACCCAAAATGAAGTGTACTTTTCTTACTATATATGTCTTGTTTCCGATGTAACTCTCATCAACTAGTCCATATATGTCTTGTTTCCGATGTAACTCTCATCAACTAGTCGCTCGTATTCTGATGTTGTATGTGTTTCACTTTTATTTTTAATTAAATATCTAAATATTTATTTCTATAGTCAATGAAGTGGGTATAGTCTATGTCTTTTGTAGAACACGTTTGTGACTTGTACTGTGAGTGCATGAGCGAATTGTGGAATTCTCTTGCACGATGGATTCTAAATTTCTAATGAATCGTCTACTATGGACATCCGTCTATATTGGCTATTGCTATTTGCTAACCTTTTCCATTCAATAGCTAAAATATCTATCAATTATAGACATCAACATTAAGTTAGATACAGCTCATCAAAAATTATTATTTCTTCATAGTAGTTAAAACCTCGATTTCAAATTAGTCAAAATTTACAAAAGAAAAGTATTTCGTTTGATAAACATATAACTTATTACGCACTCTATTGATTTCTTCACTTTAGAGCATGTCCAATGGATGATCTCAAATTAAGGATTATCAATTACTTTATTACTTTTACTAGCTTTTAACCCGTGCAAAAATACACGGGAGGTTTATATAGATATAATTTGGATCCGTGCATAATGCATAGGAATTCTTTTGTTAATTAAGTAGTTGTTTTTGTTTCAAATTTATTGAATCCATAATTATAAGAATTCATGCCTTTATAATGAAAATAATGTAAACTGTAGAATTATATTTCATGATATATAAAAATCCTTTGTTACAATATTTTAAACTTTAAAAATCTTATAATCGTAATATATACATATATAAATCATAGATGAAACAAATACACATTAAAGTGCGCGGGAATATTTTTTTTTTGTAAATTTAGGATTTTAGGATGTTTCTCCTAAAATCATGGTTTGAATATTAGCTCGTGATTTAAAGTTTTTATAATCATATCGTGTAATAAAAAATTATTTAAAAACCGACTTATGACCCGTGCGTTCAATGACTGATGTAGCTAATGTCATGATAAAATACACGGAAGATTTATTGTTGAAGAGATATATTAAAAAAATATTGATGATTATTTTTTTTATACAAATTCTTTAGTAACACAGATATACAATAAATTAATGTGGGACGCGGTAGCTTTTTGCCTTAAATACGTCAATTTTATTAATCTAAAAGTGACCCATTTAAAATTAAAAGTTACACTTTGCTTATAGGTACTTACCTCTTTTAACTTGTGAAATCACCCATTTGATTTTTTTTTTCTTAATTATATTTTTGAAGATTATTTGCAGAATAAAATTATTTTCCCCTTTTCTAGATTCTTTGTTATTCTTTGATTATCTTACTATTAGATATATTTATTGAAAGGCTCCTACACTTCGATAAAAATGAATTTGGGGCATTTTTAAGTAATGTCGGAACGATATTTAACAAATCCCGCTGCTAAGAGTAGCTATCTGGATCGGAGGATCTTCAAGCTTCCTCAAGTCCTAGTGCAAGATCTGCTAGCCACAATTAATCCTATGAGTCATCATCAGTCTTTGAATGCATGCAGTTGGATTGCCTTATTTTGCCTTAATTACTGTTATGGTTACGTTGTAAAGGAATTAGTTCTGATGTCTGTACTAGATATTATCCACTGTTTTTTCATGACTACTAATTTGTACTTCCTCCGTTTCTAACTAAGTGCAACATTTGCATAGTGTTTACTATTCACAATTTAAACTTTAATTAGCTTTGTGTGATTTAGGGTTTAGGAAAACATAGTCATGTGGGATCTTGTTAGATTCGTCTGAATGTGAATTTTTTTAATATCAACTTTTTATAATTTTTACTTATTGATAATTGAAGATATTAATGGTTAAAATAATGCATGGGCAAACGTGAAAACAAGAAATGTTGCACTTATTTAGAAACGGAGGAAGTATATGTTAGTCATGAATTATCTTGTAATCCTTTTTGCCATACCATAGGTATGGTTACTCGCTCCTTAATTATATAATTGTTCTCCTTGTTATGTTTTAAAAAAATTACTCGCATGCATCGATCACAAGTATAATAAATTACTATAATTTTATTATAATTTATAACATGAAGTAAACTCTTATCGCATATGACAATGAATAATCCAAAAATATTACTATACATTGCGTGAATTATTAATCGCCTGATGGATGTTGAGGATTTGGCAACACTTTTTCTTAAAGAAAAATTTAATTAATTGAAGGTCAAACGACATCTACAATAGATATTAAAGAAAAATTTAATTAATTGAAGGTCAAACGACATCTACAATAGATATTAAAGAAAATCAAATTCAATTAAACAAGGTTAAATAAAATTCGTCTTCGAAGAAATATATAATGAACCAGATCGAGCAATACAACGCAGCCTTTGTATTTGCTGAGTCAAACATAACAGCTATTGATGAGGAATTCTATAATTTTGACATAGTTTGGGAAGAGTATTCTTGATCGAGCCAGGTTAACCGCATCCGAAATTTCAATACCTTACATGTTGAGTCTCGAGCTTCAACTAATAAGAACAATTTCTCATACCTAAAAATAAAAAACCATACTCACAACTCCCATAGGAGAGAAGGAGATCTCCATAATAGAGATTAAAAACCTAAATAGGGTTTGAAGAAATCTCATAAAGAGATACTAATTTATTCAACAAAACAAGAAAATGAACTAATAATGGAAATAAAAGTGGAAAACGGGATTCCATGGATGAAATCATCCATGACAGTCCGTAACTGATGAAGAAAGGGTAAGGGAGGCTAGGATTTTATAGGAAAAAGAGAGAGAGGGGGGAGGCTAGGAGGATTTGGCAACACTTGTGTTGCAACGGAAGCGATTAACAAAGCAATAAACTCAAGAAAGCGAATAAAGAACACACAAGATTTAACGAGGTTCACTATCAATTTGATAGCTACGTCCTCAAGGCAGGGGAAAAATGTTGTTTCACTATGAACGAGATGATTACAAGTACAATAGGCAAGATTCAATTCAATTGAATCTCAAAGACTCTCTCTAATCTCCTCTATTGTGTTTCTCTCTAATCTCTCTCTCTAATTTGTGGTAGAAAACAAAGCGTACCATTAGGGCACTATTTAAACCCTTCATTAAACAAGAAACAGAAAACCGGGAAAAAGCCGAATTCCCGATAGGTGCGGGCGCACCGGCTTCTGGTGCGGGCGCACCAGACAAATGTGCGGGCGCACCATTTGCTTCTGCCTCAACAACTGAAAATCCGTCGTGACGAGTGTGCGGGCGACCCCTCCTTGGTGCGGGCGACCTGACCTGGTGCGGGCGCACCTTTACTTGGTGCGGCGCACCACTCGCGCTGATCGCAAGTCACTCGTTTCACAAATCTCCACCTTGACTTGCATCTGCCACACAACTCACCTCAAAAACAATCAACCAAAACATGTATCTCTTAACAGTACTCGAGATACTCTTTCCCCTCCTGCAATTGCATTTTAACCCGATGCCGGGCTTGCCCACTTTATCCCGGGGCCGGGATTGCCTCCACCTTGAGGCACAACCTCTCACAAGATCAAATATGACTATCAACGTTCAACAAGTCCAAGCAATGTTTGAACTTGCGAACTGGAACCGGCTTGGTGAACATATCAGCTGGGTTGTCTGCAGTCCCAACTTTCTTCACCACTATCCTCTTCTCACTCCTCAGAAAATGGTACCTTACATCAATGTGTTTAGTCCTATCATGGTGCACCTGATCCTTAGCAAGACAAATAGCACTCAAGCTATCACAATACACAATAGCACGATCATTGTGAAGACCCAGATCACTAACCAAACCACGTAACCATATACCCTCCTTTGCTGCAGCAGTCAAAGCCATGTACTCAGCCTCCGTAGTAGACAAAGTCACTGAAGACTGCAAAGTAGCCTTCGAACTAACCACAGAACCTCCTATAGTGTATACATACCCAGTCATCGATCTTCTAGTGTCTATATCACCTGCATAGTTCGAATCAGAATATCCGGTCACCAAACACTCAGTATCATTCCCATAAATGAGACCCACATCTGCCGTTCCTCTCAAGTAGCGGAAAATCCGCTTCACTGCCTGCCAGTGTTCCTTCCCTGGTTGAGTCATAAACCTGCTCACAACACTAACAACATGTGCTAAGTCTGGCCTAGTGCAAACCATAGCATACATCAAACTACCAACAGCACTAGCATACGGAACCTTAGACATATACTCTTTTTCCTCATCAGATTGAGGAGAAAGCACAACAGAAAGACGAGCATTTGCAGCAGCAGGAGTATCAATAGATTTCGCAGTACTCATACCAAACCTGTCAAGTACCTTCAAGATATAACTTTTCTGAGAAAGGAAAAGTTTCTTCCGTCCATGATCCCTATAGATCTCCATGCCAAGAATCTTCTTTGCTGCTCCCAAATCTTTCATGTCAAACTCGGAACTCAGAAGCTTCTTCAACTTCACCACGTCTGACTTCTTCTTTGCTGCAATAAGCATGTCATCAACATATAACAATAAGTAGATATATGAACCGTCCTCCACCTTGCTATGATAAACACAGCAATCATATGGACTCCTGTCAAAACCATGCTCAACCATGAAGCTGTCAAACCTCTTGTACCACTGTCTAGGTGACTGCTTAAGTCCATACAAGGACTTCTTCAGACTGCAAGCAAACTTCTCTTTTCCTGGAACAACGAACCCCTCTGGTTGACTCATCAGAATATCCTCCTCCAACTCCCCATGTAGGAAAGCTGTTTTCACATCTAACTGCTCAAGTTCCAGATCAAAATGTGCTACCATTGCTAATAACACTCTAATAGAAGTATGACGAACCACTGGCGAGAAAATCTCATTGTAGTCGACCCCTTCCCTCTGACTGAACCCTTTTGCAACTAGCCTGGCTTTATATCTGACACTTTCACCCTCTGAAGTTCCCTCTTTCCTCTTGAAAACCCACTTGCAACCAACCACCTTACGACCCTGTGGTATCCTCACTAGTTCCCATGTCTGGTTCTTGTGAAGAGACTCCATCTCCTCACTCATAGCAACTAACCACTTAGCTGATTCGTTACTAGAAACTGCTTCCTTGTAGGACATTGGCTCAGGTGACTCAATATTTTCAGCTACATGTAATGCATAACCAATCATCTCCTCTACACAGCAGTTTCGGCCAGGAACATTCCTGCCCTCTATCTGTTCGATCAGTCTTTGCGGCTTCTTCCTAGGTCGTTTCTGACCTTCAACAACAGTTTCCTCATGATCAGACTCAACATCAGCTGTTTCATCAACAACAGCTACATCCCTCTGACTAGTCTCCACAATGGGAGAACTTACTGGAGCCTCATTATCCTTCCCCTGAGTTCGAACCTGTGGAGTAGGATCTGGAGCAACTACTTGCTCAGATCCTTCATCTGTGCTCTCATCAGTATCACCTGCAGGTTTGTTAGCAGATACAAACATAGTGTTTTCATCAAAAGTAACATCTCTACTAAGTATAACACGCCCTTCTGATGGGGACCAAATCCTGTAACCCTTCACACCATCTCCATACCCCAAAAAACAACCCTTCTTAGCCCTTGGTTCAAGTTTACCCTCATTCACATGATAATAGACCATACAACCAAAAACACGCAAACCAGAATACTCAGCACTTCTCCCAGACCATACCTCATAAGGTACCTTGCAGTCAATACCTGTATGAGGACCACGGTTTATCAGATAACATGCCGTTTTCACGGCTTCACTCCAGTACTTCCTAGTCAACCTTGCATTAGAAAGCATGCATCGAACTCTCTCTAGCAAAGTCTGGTTCATGCGCTCTGCAACACCATTCTGCTGTGGTGTTTTCCTGACAATGCGATGTCTCACTATCCCTGCGTCCCTGCAAAGCTCATTGAACTCATCATTAACAAATTCTAAACCATTATCCGTACGTAGCCTCTTAACCTTCTTGCCTGTCTGATTTTCCACTAAGACTTTCCATTGCACAAAAGTCTTAAAAGCCTCTCCCTTGTGCTTTAAACAATAAAGCCAACAGTACCTGGAGAAATCATCAATAAAAGTCACAAAATAACTGAATCCTCCTATACCTTCTACCCGAGCAGGCCCCCAGCAATCTGAGTGAATATAATCCAGCGTCGCCTTAGTTATGTGCAGCCCCTTCCCAAACTTAGTCCTGTGTTGCTTACCCAACACACAGTGCTCACAAAACTCAAGGTTCTTCACCTTGTGGCCACAAAGAAGGTTCATCTTGGATAATATCTGCATCCCTCGCTCACCCATATGCCCAAGTCGTCTATGCCACAACTTAGTCATCTCCTCAGAACTTGTAGATGCAACATTAGCAGAACCAGTCAGAGTAGTACCTTGTAAAACATACAGAGTACCCAACTTAGTGCTCTTAAGCACCACCTTCGAACCTTTCCACACACATAGTTCCCCATCCGAGCCAGAAAAAGTAAACCCTCCTTCATCTAAGACACCCAGAGAAATCAGATTTTTCTTTAACTGTGGAACATGTCTAACATTCATCAATGTACGAATCTCACCCCCCAAAGTCTTTATCTTGATGGAACCCCTTCCTACAACCTTACAAGCAGCATCATTACCCATAGTAACATTACCACCATCACAAGACTCATAAGAAGTAAACCAATCACGATTTGGACACATATGGTAAGAACACCCCGAATCTAAAATCCAACGATCAGACGGACTAGGCATATCAACAGCAGCTAATGCTAGGTCCTCTTCGGAGTCATATTTCGTATCCTGTTGTGCAATGTTAGCATTGGAAGCTTTAGGATTCTTGGGACATTTATTCTTCCAATGGACAGGTTCTTTGCAATAGTGACAGACATTCCTAGGATTGGTCTCTTTACCCTTAGAATTTTTCTTCTTCTTAGGACCCTTCCCTTAGCCGAGTTCACCACCAACCCAGCCCCTGAATCTCCACCACTCTCAGTCGTTGCCGCCTTCTGGCGCAACTCCCTAGTAAAAAGTGCTGACTTCACCTCCTCTAGGGTCACAGTCTCTCTCCCAACAACAAATGACTCAACAAAGTTCTCATATGAATGTGGAAGTGAAACAAGCAAAATCAAAGCAGCATCTTCATCTTCAATCTTAACATCTATGTTACGCAAATCAAGTAAAATAGTATTAAGTTGATCTAAATGATCTCTTAGAGACGTACCTCCTTGCATACGCAAGGCAAACAGCCGTTGCTTCAAAAGCAACTTGTTGGTGAGTGACTTCGTCATGTAGAGACTCTCCAACTTCGCCCACAGACCTGCCGCAGTGATCTCATCTGCAACCTCTGTGATCACATCGTCTGCCAAGCACAGCAAAATCGTGGAGTGAGCCTTCTCCTCCATCGTCTCTAATTCGGCCTCGCTAGGGCCTCCAGCCGCTCCACTCTTGTCACTCTTGACAAGAGGTTTCCAGATGCCTTGTTGCTTCAACAAAGCGCGCATCTTTATCTGCCATAGCCCAAAACTGTTCCTCCCCGTAAACTTATCAATCTTTGAGTTCATCGTATTCATCTTCCCAAAACCCTAACGCTGATTTTAATCTCAAGCTCTGATACCAAGTTTGTTGCAACGGAAGCGATTAACAAAGCAATAAACTCAAGAAAGCGAATAAAGAACACGCAAGATTTAACGAGGTTCACTATCAATTTGATAGCTACGTCCTCAAGGCAGGGGAAAAGATTGTTTCACTATGAACGAGATGATTACAAGTACAATAGGCAAGATTCAATTCAATTGAATCTCAAAGACTCTCTCTAATCTCCTCTATTGTGTTTCTCTCTAATCTCTCTCTCTAATTTGTGGTAGAAAACAAAGCGTACCATTAGGGCACTATTTAAACCCTTCATTAAACAAGAAACAGAAAACCGGGAAAAAGCCGAATTCCCGATAGGTGCGGGCGCACCACCTTTTGGTGCGGGCGCACCGGCTTCTGGTGCGGGCGCACCAGACAAATGTGCGGGCGCACCATTTGCTTCTGCCTCAACAACTGAAAATCCGTCGTGACGAGTGTGCGGGCGCACCCCTCCTTGGTGCGGGCGCACCTGACCTGGTGCGGGCGCACCTTTACTTGGTGCGGGCGCACCACTCGCGCTGATCGCAAGTCACTCGTTTCACAACTTGATTAGTGAAGAAAGGCCTCAATAATGGACAGTGACATTGTAGTTGGTAAAGGGATGATGTTGAGGTGTGTAAATCCAGCTTCTTTCAACAATTTATTCCATTGATTTTCAGTCCTCTCTTTGCCACCAATGCAATTTGTCATCATCAACATATCAAGGGTAATGGCTGCATCATCAAACAGCCCTTCTCCATCAGGATGAAGAACGATGTCAACAATTATCACCTTATTTCCCTTTTTCTGGGATACTGCTTTTTGACAGTTCTTTAGGATCCTTAAGCAGTCCTCATCATCCCAATCATGTAAAACGGACTACATTCACACAAAATAAACAAATTAAGTTACGTTATGGATATGCAGGATATATTATGTTAAGTAAACTGTACGAATTATAATAAGCATTAATGTAGACTGTAGACATGATTCAATATCATGGGAATAACTCAATGCCAAGATTTATGAACTAATTAAAATTCCATAAACCCCTCAAGTTATAATTAAAGTTTTTTAACACTTGGTTTACGTAATAATGCTTGGTAATATGACATAGTTATATAAAGGAAATAGTTGGTCCAGGTTAAGGTCAGGATATAGTAGCACGTGACTTAATGTGAAATTATGCAAGTCTAGTAAATAGCTTAAGCTCCTCAAATTAATGAGCGAGGATTCACCGTCTTCGATGAGAAAATGAACAACCGGCGTCATTAATGATATAAATTGCACCTAAGTTCATAGTTGGTGGTATTTTAGCTAGTAGTCAAAGTTCGTAGTACTAAGTGCACCCGCTCCATAGTTTGGGATCTTGAGGTCAATTTTACCTAATATAACGAGTATCAGCACAAAACAAGATGAAATGTATATGAAAATGTACGTAAACACAACATACCTTAATAATTATATTCCTGGCAGATGGGATCTCCTTAAAAATGTCACCACCAACATGGGTGACACCGGGATGTAAGGGAGCATTAGCAACAACATGAGGCACATCAAAATTAATGCCTTTAATATGAGGGTATGTTTTAACAATATTGGCCACTAACCTTCCAATGCCACCCCCAACATCAACAAGAGTGCCTTCTAACTCACTAAATCCATCCTTATACCCTTTTATGATAGCATCTAAGGTATGTTTAGTAATTGTGGCCATGCCATGGTTAAACAACTTATTAAACTCGGGATTGTTAGATGTCATTTCCCAAAAGGACTCCCCATGAGCCCTCACAAAAGGAATCCCACCATCCTTGATCGAACGACTAATCTCGTACCATGGTTTCGTGAACGAATGGTCGGTGAAGGTTAGAAATGCAGGAGCTAGGCTAAGCTCTTGATCATGCAAGAGCCACATAGAGGTTGTGGTTAGACCATACAATGTTAAGGTTTCCCCTGATGGTTGTTCATTACAATGAGCGGTGAAGATTTTCTTTCGAACGAGCATACGCATGACTCGTTCAAGACACATGATATTAAGGGAAGAAGAAGCTATTTTTGAGGCTATTTGAGATAAGCTCATTGCTTGGCCATGCGAGTGAATGATATCGGCGATGCGAAGCTCAACAGCAGATCTTAGCACAAGGCTATCTGCGTAGGCAAAGAGGTGCTTGTACACCTCGGCCTGGCCTTGGAGGAGCTCAGCATCCTCATTCACATTTCCTAGTGCTAATTCTTTGCTCCCCATTATTCTCTCGGTTAATTCTACTCTTTAGAGTTTAGTACTTAAGTTGGATTATTTTTCCTTGAGTTATACATGCATGCAGGAAGAATTGTATATAAAGGGCGGAAAAAAGAACTTTTCCAAACAAGAATATTGGACCGTGGACAAATTGCCATAAAAATTAAATTGTTACGTGTTCAGCAGGATGGCTGCAGGCTGCCTCATATGTCATCAATCAAGGAACTACTTCAAGATTGACCCGGCACTTAATAGTCTAAAGATGAGCAATAGGAGATAACTAAGTTAAGTTTTGTATTATGTTTGATAACCTAGGTTAAGGGTTGAGGTCTCAATACAGACATTTCGGAGTGAGATTTCATAATTCCGCTATTATGGCTCGAAAAGTGTTGGTAACTCATAGTAAAATGTTAAAATTGTATCTCATAAAACTTTTAGTACCAAAGTTAAGTTAAAATGATATCAAAATAAAATCATTTGGTACCAATATGTATACTTTACTACTAAGTACCAAAGGGCTAGTTTAGTATCGGTACAAAATGGCTCAATTTTAATTTGGTACCAAGTGATTCTATTTTAATACCAATTTAACTTACTTTTGGTATCAAAATTTTTGTAAGATGTCATTTTGACATCTCAATGTAAGACGCTAATCCAAACTCATCGACATCACCCAGAAAGGGCTTGGAGAGAAACATGACAGGATGGCTCTAGCATATATATATAGTTTATTACCAATATATAAAAAACTAATCAAATTGCATAAGAAGAGTAAGACATAAGACCTATCTGTCAAAAAAAACACATCATAGTAACTCAGTTCCATTTTAATTACAATACTTTTGATCAGTGGCGGATCTAAATGTGGTCCCAAGTGGTCACGTGACCAACTAATATTTTTGAAAAAAAAAAAAATCAAAAGCAGCGCTGCTCATTCTTTCACGCTAAACCCTAATTCTTCCGCCTCTTTCTCCTTCTCGAATCCCACGACCCAGACCCAGACCCAGCACAAAAAGCGTTCGATTTTGGCGGACGAAAAAGAGTGACATTCTTGTTGTATTCACTTCTTTCGACGTCGGCGGTCCGGTCATTCTCTAATCCTTCGTCGTCGGCGGTTGAGTCGTTCGGCCACACGTGAGTTCAAATCTTCAGATCTTCATGACCTTCAAGGCTTCAATCTTCAATTTCTCTATTCGCGGTTGTCGAAGAAGTCGAACCCTAAAGTCTTCAATTCGCAGGCTTTCATTGTTGCTCGAGTATTAGCTGATCGACAATCGTACTTGCCGGATGCCAGCCTTCACTCCATCTTCAAAAAAGACCCTAATTCTCGATATTCGACACTCGACAGTCGTACTTGCAACCTCGAGCTTCGAGGTACTGTTCTTGAATCTTGATGAGCTCCTTTGATGTTCTAAGTTTTCAAAATTAGGAATTAGATGTTCTAAGTTTTCCTTTTGATGTTCAAAGTTTTCAAGATTTTGTGGATTGTTACTTTATTGGAAGTGAATTAGGAATTAGATCCTTATTTTATTGTGTAATTTTATTCAATTGAATTAATCAAAATACTATAAAATTAAAGGCGTCGTTTTAGCAAATGGCTGTATGTGAATTTTTGAATGTGGAATTTAATTGAATTCCTAAAGGTGGTGTTGTTGTAGAAGAATGAAGAATTTTGTGTTGGATATTGTGAATCGAGAAATGTGTATTAGCCATTAGGGATGAATGAAGGACGAGGGTTGTTTTTGTTAATATTGGCGTTTTAGATGTACTTGAGTTTTAGTTTGATGAATATATACTTGATTAGATGATGGTAGATGTATTGTATGTGAATGATATGAAATCTTGCACATTTGAGTAGTTCGTGTGGTTTAAATGGGCATTTCTAGTTTCATGTTGAAATATGGTCAACCGTTGTCAGTGTTGCCTTGCCGCTGCGTTGTTGGTGCTCAGTAAGTCACTTATTTATGTCGTACCCATTTTTTAAATTTAGTTAAATTGTTTTTTCTTTTATCTGAATCTATGTCGTACCCCTTTTTTAAATTTTGATTTTGGTGTTTTCCATCTTCGTACCCGTTTCCATATCTGATTCCGAGCTACATACTGTGTGACCAACTATTTTTAGATTCTTGGATCCACCACTGTGTGCTGGTGCGTCGTGAGCGGTGGTGTGGCGATGCTGGTGGTGGCGTGTGAGCAGTGGTGTGGTGGTATGGTGGTGCGTCGTAAAGGTGGGAGGTGTAGTGGTGGCCGGTGGGTGGATGTTAGGTTTTTAAATTTCTGCCCCTTCAAACAAAAAAAAGAGAAGAGATAATAATAATATAAAAGAAAAATTGACGATAGAGGTTTGAACTTTGGGCGATAATTTTTAAAAGGTTTGAATTATTGATTAACCTGTGTAGGTCCCAACTTTAGGGGGTCTTAACTTTTAGCGGGCCTCGGTGACTTAAAACTGACAATTTTTTTAAAAATCTCACCTAGTTCCTACTTCCTTCCCTCAATTAAACCTTCTGGTGTGACCCAAGTTTTACAAGTTATGACCTATTTAGCCAGTTTCAAGTCACTAAGGTCCGCTAAAAGTTAATACCCCTAAAGTTGGGATCTACACAGATTAATCAATAGTTCAGACCTTTTAAAAAAATTATCACCCAAAGTTGAGACCTCTGTTGTCAATTTTTCCTAATATAAATTTGTTGATTGACAAATAATGATATCATTTTTATATAAATGATATTAATTTG
The DNA here is from genome assembly GCF_026745355.1 of Beta vulgaris subsp. vulgaris. NCBI lineage: Eukaryota > Viridiplantae > Streptophyta > Magnoliopsida > Caryophyllales > Amaranthaceae > Beta > Beta vulgaris. The sequence goes on from NC_079210.1 coordinate 50,806,680, forward strand.
TAGTAATAATAAGGTATATATATAAAGAGTAGTAAAATGATATAGAAATAGAGAAAATAATACGAGCTTGTTGGAAAATGACATATAATGAATCATAATAATATGATATATTAAGAGTTGACAAATAAAAACAAATTAAGCAAAAATTATATAAGTTTGTTGAAAATGATATAAAAATGAGAAAATTGAAACAAAAATGAATTGACAAATAATAATAAAATATTTGCTGAAAAATGACATAAAATTGAGTAAAAATTACATAGAAATGTATAATAATGATATAGTATATGAAGAGTTGATAAAAAATAATAAAATAGGGAAATTGATACAAGTTTGCTGAACATGACATAAAACTAGGTAAAATAACATATAAATGAATAATAATGATATGATATATAAACAATTGATAAATAATATTGAAATAAGATAAAATGGTACAAATTTGCTGAAAAATAACATAAAAATGAGTAAAAATGATACAAAAATGATTAATAATGATGCGGCACATAATGAGTTGACAAGTAATAATGAAATACGAAAAAATAAATAGCTCCAAATGATATAAGTTTGCTAAAAATTGTGTCTTAAAAGTCTGTAATAATGACATGAAAGAGTTTTATAAATGACATGAAACAAATTTACAAACAATTACGTGAGACAACTCCAAAATGATAAGAAATACGCAAATAATGACATTAAAAAGAATAATAATGATGTAAACACTCATATTAATTCACACATGTGAGATGTTTTACACAATAAATAATGGTGTAACATTCCCTCAAAAAAAAATAAAAAATGGTGTAACATGCATGTTGCACATATGAGTTAAGACGCACTCTTTTTCTAAATCATTTTTCGCTCTACAACTATACCCATGTCACCCTCCTACACCGTCAAACCGTCTTCGAGTAGCTTGGAATTAGAACTAGTAAATAGCCACCAGAAGACTAATCCTACATTCCAACACTCTAACCCTACATCCAATCCAAATTAGTAATTCGGATCGGATTCAAACTGTGTTCGGATTGGATTCGGATTGAGATTTTTTGAAAAATTGGATTTTCGGATCGGATTGGATTGAAGGTAATTGGATCCAAAAATCCAATATAACCGAATAGTAATATGCCTTGTATTATGTATCTGGATTGGGCTTAAGTGCTTAACTGATTTTTTATTATCAAAAAACCTACTCCATAGTCCAAATACACATAGAACTTCAATCCTTCCCCTAAAGCACTAACTGCAGTTAATTCCTCATTTCTTATATCTAGTAGGCTGCTGTTGTGCTTAATTTATTCATCAAGAAATTAAAGTTTTTAAAAAATCGGATTTTCGGATCGGATCCAATGTAGAGTATGAAATTTCGGATTGGATTGGATCGGATTCAAACCCTATTTGGTTTGGATTCGGATTGAAAAATTGAAATCCAAATTTTATTCGGATCGGATTGGATTAGGCCCTAATCCAAACCGCACACCGAACTTTCACCCCTACTCCTACACCGTCAGACCGTCTTCGAGTAGCTTGGAATTAGAACTAGTAAATAGCCACCAGAAGACTAATCCTACATTACAACACTCTAACCCTACATTCCTACAAAAGTTTGAATTAAAAACAGCCACCTCAAACTAGTCCTACATTCCGATAAAAAGAAAAATAGATAATCCAAGAATCAAGACGTACGCAATGTTTTCTAAATTCATTTTTCACTCTACAACTATACCCATGTCTTCCTCGTACATTATCTCTGACGAGTTTGGAATTAAAATTAATAAACAGCCACGTGAAGACTAATTCTACATTCCAACACCCTAATCCTATATTCCTACAAAAAATTGGAATTAGAAAACAGCCACCTCAACACTAACCTACATTATTATTTGACTAGCTTGGATACCTCTCAGTCTCTCATTGGTCAAATAATGTCTCCATCCATATTCATATAGTACAAACATTTCCTTAGCATGCTCAAGTGGGTAGAGCGCTCCCCCTTGGTTCTTGAGGTTAGGGGTTCGATCCTACCCCAGCATTATGTTAAAGTATTTCCTTAACATGATATACATGCCTTACCAGCCAATGTGTTGGTGTTTCCTACAAGCTAGTAGCCTTGTAGGGATTAGCTCTTGGGCTAACTTATTTTCCTAATTAAAAAAAAATAGTACGAACATTTGCATAATTCAAGTTCCAACATCCAACAACTTTCCAATGCGACGCCAAACTCTTTTAAGTGACCTAGCGGCTAGTGGCAAATGGGTTCATACGTGCTATACATTGTTTGCGGACCATTTTATGTGTCAATCTTAGTTACTTTATTTCAACTCCAGATAATTTACGGTCAAAATAGTCTTCCTTGAATAATGCAAAAGTGAATTTTAATTCCAGAGATATGCCTCAAAAAAAAAAAAAATTCCTGCATACCGTCTACGTAGGACGACATGCGAGAAACTGTTTTTTTTTTGTTTTTGCCCACGTAAATCGCTACTCACAGCAGCGGTTTATACACATAAACCGCTATCTCAAGTAGCGATTTATATATATAAACCGCTATATCAAGTAGCGGTTTACCCTTAATAGCGGTTTACTTGGGCAAAATGTTGCAAGCACATATCAAACTCTGGAGTTGCGGATTTCAGTAAACCGCTACTTGGAGTAGCGGTTTTCATTAATGAACCGCTACTTGAAGTAGCGGTTTATATCAATCAGCGCCAAGGTTTTACTTAAGTATGAAAAAAAAATCAGTAAACCGCTACTTCAAGTAGCGGTTTTACTTAAGTAGAAAAAAATTCTCGCGTGCCGTCCTACGTGGACGGTACGCAGGAATTTTTTTTTTGGCCATATTTCTGAAATTAAAACCCACTTTTGCATTATTCAAGGAAAAAATTCAAATAATTTGCTATTTAGCTAAAGGCTAATGTTTTTTGATACATGGAGGAATCTTATGGCCATTATTAGACCTTCTGTTATGAAAAGAATGAAGTGGCAAAGTTGGAGATTGGCTTTCGATTTTTTTTTGGCATGGTTGATAGGCGTGTCGTGTATCTAATAAAAATAAATAAACTAATTAACCTTCTAATTATGTAGTAAGGTAAGTCAGAGTCAATCCCATGGAGAGAAAGTTGTTTTATGATTAGCCTTTAAATAATGATAAGACTAAAGGAGATTAATATCAAGAGTAATGGTGGAATAGACTATACTAATCAATATCAAATTAAAAGACTCTTGAGTTAAATATCCCCACTAGCATAAATTAATACAATAATGTAGGAACTTAGATGCATAATGCGGAAAACCAAGTATCATATACTTGAAAATCTATCCTAAGATCATTGCATAAACTAGTATGAATCAAATAATAGTATAGAAATATAGCTCTTGATGCGTGAATTCCTTTGCACACCACAACCTTCTAGTGGAGATCCTTTTCAAACGTCAAGCGTAGGGATGGGCATGGGTCCAGGACCCTACCCGGACCATGTTGGACCCGACCCTAATTTTTAAGGGTCTGGGTCCAACTTTATTTTTCAGACCCTAAGGGTCCGGGTCTGGGACCAAGTAAATTTTTTAGGGTTCGAGTTTGGGTCCGGGTGTTAAAGTTTTGGACCCAGACCCGACCCTTAGACCCTAAACTTATCTAATATATACATTTTAACTTTATTTTGAAAAAACAAACTGATTTTCTAAAAGACTAAAACCTAAACGAAAACACCAAAACACCAAAACACCCATTCTAAACCCTTATGTAAGTTGTGTTTATTTCGTTTTTTTTCAGTTTGTATGTTTGTGTTTTTATTTCGTTTTTTTTCAGTTTTATGTTTGTGAATTGTGTTTGTTTCGTTTTTTTTTTTCAGTTTATAAGTTTGTGTTTGTGTTTGTTTCATTTTTTTTTTCAATTTATATGTTTGTGTTTGTTTCATGCGATTTTTTGTGTTTGTTTCATGCGAATTTCAGATGATTATTGATATTAATAATGCTGAAAATTTAGCAAAATAATAAATTTAGGCCTGGACCCTCCAGACCCTAAGGGTCCGGGTCAGGGTCTAATTTTTTCAGACCCTTAGGGTCCGGGTCCGAGTTTGTGTCTGCAAAAATATTTAGGGTCCGGGTCTAGGGTCCAGCTGGAGTCGACCCAGACCCTACCCTTGCCCATCCCTAGTCAAGCGTCGTTCCTCTAGTATTGGTCCACGAACAACACTTGGATCACCACGTATGCTAGTACGGAAGAGAGAAAAACTCTCTTGCTTTTGAGGTGTGAGAGAGCCGAATGGGAAAAAGGGATGAAAAGCAAGGAAAATAAGCTTTTCCTCTCTAAAATGATGTAATGTTACCAACACTTTTGTAACCCCCACATCATTATATAAGGTGGTTACAAAGTGGTGTTTCATGAGGCTTTATTTTGCCTCATAATATCATACATTATGAGCCTAATAAACTCATGAGTACAATTCTTCCCACCCATCATAAAATCACCCAACCCATTTCACAAATGGATTTGGGTAATATCCAAGTGTCATTACTTGTGTGACCTCATAGGACTCAATAATACTAGTAGTTGGCCGCCCAATCATGTTAGTCCAACAAATCAAAATTAGCTTTTAGCAAAACGTTGTGATCATCTAATAATATTGAATATATTATCTCCATAATTTATCATAATATTATTTAGTTTATTACACTTGATCGAGGACAAAATCCTTCAAATAATACTTCCTACCCCAAACTAATTAATTAAATATTCACAAGGAAAAGTACACCCTATAAAATGCCATAAACCTCTCTCGAATATCTATGGCTTACCTAGTATGCACTCAAGCTTATTCCCGTGAAATCATGCAAATTAAAGACATTAATTAAACGTGACACTCTAACTTCCTAACAATCCATTCTACCTACTCCCGTGGAGAACTTCATGCCCTTAATTGAAAATTCAAATCCGTCAAAACCAACTCCTATTGTGATCAAGACAATGGAATAATGATAACAATACTAGTTATCCCTAATCTAGTACTGAAATGTGCACAATCAATTAAGCAAGAATTTGAATGTGAAGATATAATCATGTATTAATTCACACTAGGATTCAACTTAACCATAGATTATAAAACTATGAAAGCATAATTGAAATAAATAAAAATAAAAATAAAAAGAATAATAAAACATCATAATAGAAAACAAGGATAAGAGAAGAAGAAAAGATATACTTGAATTAAAGGAAGAAAGGTAGAGTCTTGAATAACAATTGAGATCTACAAGTTTCTCTCTCTAAAAACCCTGAGTATATATAAATTAATAATGTTGATATAATATCTACTTAAGCTACTGAAAATAAGCATTAAAGTCATATTTATAAGCTAAGATCAATATCAACTGACATAAGTTAGGTCACGCGGAAGATACGACATTGCAGCAGGTTGCACCTGCAAGCAACATTTTGCACGGTCGTGCGAAATCTCAGTCGGTCGTGCGATTGATGGCTAGATGCACGTTCGAGCATAAATCCGCACGGACGTGCGAGAGAGGCAGATGTTTTAGCTCAACTTTGAACAACTATACATTTTAATCCAAAGCTTTATTTCGTACATATAATATATCAAAGTTCTTGAAGTCTAGTTTTCAACCCAGTTGGAATTACCTCATTATCATTCTTGTTCAAACATTATGAATAGAATGACGCAGATGTGTCATATTTCGCACAAGTACATAAAGTCGTGTGTATCTTATTCACTTTAAATCCATTTTGGGCACATGGTATATCTTGTTGAAGGTCATCTACCCGGCTTAATCATCATGTCCTCAAATAGGAGTTCAAAGTACCTGATATTACATCAAAAGATCAAATAACTTATGAAAGCATCGTAACTTATGAAAAGGGACCTAAATATGCAATAATGCAATATAAATGCTCTAATATTACAATAAAATGCACCATAATATACAACTAAATGATGTTAGAATATGCACTTATCAATTACAATTGGGTTTTTCGAGCTTCTCTCCTTGATTATTGTGTGATCCCTAACCAGTCATAACATCTTTGTTGTAACCTAAGGGAACACTCAAGAAGGGGGGGGGGTTGAATTGAGTGACGAAATCTAATCGATTTTCGCAAAAATCCTTTCACAGCTCAGTGCCAGGCTCTGAGCTGAACACTCGAAAATTGCTATTTTGTGTTTTTGCGAATAATAAACTTAAAGATATTAGATTTGACACAAGATATAACGTGGTTCAATCTCACCTCTGAGATCTACGTCCACAAGAAACAAAAACTCTTTTATTCTTTGAATCCTATAATATCAAACTCTTGATACAATACGATTCCCCTCACTACTAACCCTAGTAATGACTCCCAACACTTAACTCTAAGTGTTGACACTCTCTATAATGTAAAAGTTACAAGAAAGAACGATCCTCAAAGATGTGCTTCTTAGTCAAGCAAATAGAGGACAATTACAATTGTGAAATAGTAACTTAAACCTGACTGCTCAGTGCTATGCTCAGTGCCAAGGAAATAGTTTTCAGCTTTTTTACTTAGACTCGATTTTCTCTCTGAAAGCGTGAGATTTAAAAGTGAATTCTGATTCCCTTTTATAGGCTTGGTTAGGACGAAAATCACTTAAAAAATCTTTATCTTTTAATCCTTGATTTAAGGGATAAACTTTATCTTTTTCTCTCTTTTATCTTTTAAACAAACAAAGATAAGTTTTTCATAAAGATTTTCTTTTTCAACTTAAAGTATTTTTCCAAATCCTTTTAGAAAAACTGAAAACACGTTTTTATAAAATTCTGTTTTTATAAAAATCTTTTCTTTGAAAACACGTTTTTATAAAAACTTGTTTTATAAAAATCTTTTCTTTAGAAAACACGTTTTTATCAAAAACTGATTTTTATCAAAATCTTTTTCAAAAACTTGTTTTATTAAAATCCGGTTTTTATCAAAAACTTATTTTTATTAAAATCTTTTTCTTAACTCGGTTTTATCAAAAACTTATTTTCCTAATCCCTTTTGATTTCTGATTTTAAAAACTTATTTCCTTTTTATATAGAAATATAATTTTAATATAATCATTTACTTTCTTAGCTCAAAGAAGATAATAATTATATTAACTTTATATTTCTATATTGAGCACATTACATATTACTAAGCATATTACATTTGAATCTAAAGTTACTATTCTAAGAAATTATAAACTCGAACTTCATTCTTGATTCTTTTTTCTTCAAAGTCTTCGTTTATCAATTTCTTTCTTCTTCATGCATCTGTTGTAACTGTTACATACTTTCATGCTATAACATTTATATTAATTTTCATCATCAAAACATAACATGTGCATAAAACATAACATGTACATGCACAACAAATTCCCCCTTTTTGATGATGACAAACTCATGAATATAATATTGTTAAATAAACAATTGTTCCCCCTTAAAGTATGCATATTGACTTTTGTTCCCCCTCAAACAATGCATGGTTTTATGTACCCTTTTAGACTCTATCCGTACCTCAGATTAATAGCTTCAATCATTCACTTGTCCCTACATGCTCATTTATATTTTATTCACATTAGCTCAACCTAGGATATCATCAAGATTCTAGTCAATATTATATGCTTGCTTTTCCCCCTTTTGTCATTCTCAAAAAGCATCAAAAAGACAAAAAAAAAAAAAAACACACATATACTCAGAACAGATCCAAAATAATCCAATAGCTCAACCAAGTAGGCTAGGGATGCTGGTGCTACAACCAACACCAATTCACAATCAACAGAAACATCCAAAAAGCATCCAAAAGTACCAAAATAGTTTAACAAAAACCACAAGTTTAACAAAAACTACAAGCCATCATCATAAGTTTAAAGTGGAGCTAGGAGAAATAGATGGTAATCAAGGTTTGGACATAAGTTGACGGTGACGTTGGGCAGCTAGAGTGTCACTGGCGCGTTGTCTAGCCAACAGCTGCTGCATCTGAGCCTTCATAACTTTCATATCTTCCATCATTTTCAAGCACCCTTCACACGCCTCTCTTGGTTTAAAACCCAGAAAATCTTTCTTGAACAATTCATCTTTTAGCACACATAACTCCATTCTGCTCAAAACACCATCACTCATAACATCTTTGACAGTAATCCCAACCGAAGTAGGCAACAGCACATCAAACTCGCGGAAAATCCGAGTCAACCACAAACCATACGGATAAAAATGAGGAGATTGAGAAACATGTTGCATGTGTAGCATCATAAGGATGGGCAGATTAATGGGCTGACCGTGAATCAACAACCACAGCAGAATTTGGTCCATAATCAAGACCTCACCACGACTTTCGACCCTAGGCAAAATGGTTTTAGTTATCAGACTACGAAGTAGTTTATTTTTGGCCGAGAGATAGGAGGTAGGAAAGATCTGAGCATGTGGAAGAGGATGGTCAGAAAGTGTGCGACTAATTTCAGCATTATCAACCCCATAAATAAACGGCCAAGATTGTGTTTTATACTCAGAAAATCCGACATAAGAAACCCCAAGAATTTCAGCCAGCCTATCAACACCCATATGAATCCATTTTCCATTAACTTCGGCTTTTAACTCAAGCACATGTGAAATTTCCAAAGTCTGATAAAATTCTTTAACTTCCTTTTCATAAACAGCATCAGTAAAGGAAAGTAAATTAGACCAACCTTGAGATTGTATGGCGTCAAGAAAAAACTTGAAAACCGGTTGCTGACGCCACAGATCTGCAAAAACTCGCCCAGACAGAACCTTTGCGCCGGTGTTTGTGGCCGGATGGCGACGCGTGGACGGAGAAGGGTCAGAGGATGGAGGTGCGGTAGCAGCGGAAGTTTTTCTGTTGCGGTTAGAGGGTTTTGGTGCGGGTCTTTTTCGGGGAGTTGGGCGACGAACGGTGGGTGAGGTTGGTTGTGTCGGTGGAGGCTGAGTGGGAGGGGAAGGTGGAGGCGACGGTTGAGGGGGGGAATGAGGAGGAGAGGGAGTGCCAGACGGTTGAGGGTTTTGAGATCTGGTTTTCCGGTAAGCCATCCGCCGAGCCACCATCTTGCGGCGCATGGTAAGAGATGTGGGGTAGAGGAGAGAGAAGGGAAAAAGTTGGGTTAGGGTTTTGTTTGAAATGAAGCCGATTTTAGGGAAGGGAAGGTGGGGGGTTTAGGTTTTGTTTTTGTAAAAAAACCGGGTATTGGGAAGTGTTTAGGGTTAGGTGGATTGTGTTTATGAGGGTAGGTGAGACTCCACTTATGTTATATTTTGAAGACCTTGCATAATTTTTTTTTTTTTTTTTTTTTAAAAAAAATTTTTTTTATAAAACTATTTTTCGAAATTCTTTTAATTTAGTCAAGGCAACATCAATGGAAATTTTCGAAAATTGTGATACTTTTGTTGGAATTTTTTATGGAATTTTTCTGAAGCAACTTAGGTGTCAGTTATCAGGACAGCATCAATAGCCTTTTCAGGAGTCTTGAATTAAATCAAACATCTGACTTAGTGTAGGTATAATCTTTTGAACTCTTGAGTTTGCAAAGGGATCAAATAAACACATAAATCAACTAGGCACTAGAAATCAACCCCAAGGCTAATCTAAGCTTTTCAAATCTTTCACGAGCAAGAGGTTTAGTGAAAATATCAGCTATTTGGTCTTCAGTACAAATAAATTCAAGGGCTATGTTACCTTTTTCTACATGATCACGTAAAAAATGATATCTGATTTCTATATGCTTTGTACGTGAATGCTGAACAGGATTTTTAGAGATGTTTATGGCACTTGTATTATCACACATAATGGGCACATTATCAATCAACACCAAAATCTCTAAGTTGTTGTCTTACCCATAATACCTGTGCACAACAAGATGCGGCTGCAACATATTCAGCTTCTGCAGTTGAAAGAGCCACGGAATTTTGCTTTTTGGAAGCCCATGAGATTAAGCAAGGACCTAAGAAGGTGGCTGTTCCAGAGGTACTTTTTCTATCTACTAAAAATCCTGCATAATCTGCGTCAGAAAAACCAATCAAGTCAAAGTTGCCTCCTTTAGGATACCATAGATATAAGTTAGTAGTGCCTCTTAAGTATCTAAGGATTCGTTTGACAGCTTTGAAGTGAGACTCCTTTGGACATGATTGAAATCTGGCGCAGAGACATACACTGTGAAGAATATCTGGTCGACTTGAAGTTAAATAAAGAAGAGAACCTATCATACCTCGGTAGATTGTTTCATCTACTTTCTTACCATTTTCGTCCAGATCTAACTTAAGTGCAGTAGGTACAGGTGTAGGATAAGTCTTTGAATCTTCCATACCATACTTCTTCAATAGTTCCTTCACATATTTCTGTTGATGTATCATGATGCCATTATCCAGTTGCTTGATTTGTAAACCTAGGAAGAAACTTAATTCTCCCATCATAGACATTTCAAATTCACTCTTCATTAGTTCAGCAAAATAATGACATAATAATTCTGTAGTTGCTCCAAAAATAATATCGCAACATAAATTTGAACAACTAGCAATTCTTCCCCCTTACTTTTCAGAAACAATGTCCTATCTACTGAACCTCTTTTAAAGCCATTTTCCATTAAAAAGATAGATAGGCGTTCATACCAAGCTCTAGGAGCTTGCTTTAAACCATAAAGTGCCTTATCTAGTTTATAAACATGTTTAGGAAAATTTTGATCAATAAAGCCAGGAGGTTGTTCAACATACACTGTTTCTTTTAAGTACCCGTTTAAGAATGCAGTTTTGACATCCATTTGAAAAAGTTTAATATTTTTAAAAGCTGCAAAGGATATCAAAATTCGAATAGCTTCTAAACGGGCTACAGGGGCAAAGGTCTCATCATAATCAATTCCCTCTTGTTGGTTAAAGCCTTGGCACACTAGTCTGGCTTTATTTCGAACAATCATCCCACTATCATCCAGTTTGTTTCTAAAAACCCATTTTGTTCCAATTACTGATTGATGAGTGGGACGAGGTTCTAGATGCCAAACTTCATTTCTTTTGAATTGATTTAACTCATCCTGCATAGCCAAAATCCAATCAGGGTCAGTCAATGCAATTTTATAATTAGATGGTTCAATTTCAGATATAAAAGCATTGAAAGCACAAAAGTTATGAAGAGATGAACGAGTTTGGACTCCCTTTGATATGTCTGTGAGTATTAGGTCAGTAGGATGTGATCCTTGGTGTTTCCACTTCTTCGGAGTGAAAATTTCGTTCTGTGGCTCAGTGCCATGCTCTGAGCGTTCACTGTTGTTTTCGTTTTCTTCAGCTTCTGTTGGTTCTGCCGACACTTCTTCTTCGACAGTTTCAGTTATCTCTTCTGCATCTTTTTCATTCTCGTCGCAGTTGTTGATTTGTTCTTCAGACTGTGCCATGCTCTGAGCCTCAGAACTTGTTTCAGGTTGATTCTCATCATGCTGTTTGTCTCGTGACTCTCTAATCAGTCCAATAGAGAAGTCTTCGTCATCATCTACCTGCACATCTTGTAAGCTTTTATCAGATTCATCAAATATGACATGGACACTCTCCTCCATACGCATTGTTCTTTTGTTGTATACTTTATATGCTTTGCTATGAGGAGAGTAACCAATGAACACTGCTTCATCACTTCTTGGATCAAACTTACCCAAATTATCCTTGCCATTGTTGTGAACATAACAAGTACATCCAAAACATCTTAAGTGAGAGATATTTGGTTTCCTACCTTTGATCAGTTCATATGGAGTTTTATTCAAGATGGATCGTACTTTAGTTCTGTTATATATATAGCATGCAGTACTTACTGCCTCGGCCCAAAAATTTCTAGGTAAGCCACTTTGTAAAGCATGGTTCGAGACATGTCTTCTAAAGTACGATTCATCCTTTCTACAACTCCATTCTGTTGTGGTGTTCTTGGTGCAGAGAAATTATGATCAATTCCATTGTCATTGCAGAATTTTCGAAATCTGTATTTTCAAACTCAGTGCCATGATCAGTACGGACAGACAGCAATTTACAATTTGTTTGATTTTGAACTTTTCGAATATGAACAAGAAAAACATCAAATGTTTCATCTTTCCCACCAATGAATAATGTCCAAACAAATCTAGAGAAATCATCAACAAGTACCAACACATATTTGCTACCACCTCTACTCCTTACACGCATTGGGCCACAAAGATCCATGTGAATTAGTTCCAAGGGTTTAGAGGTGCTAACAAATGTCTTTGACTTAAAAGATGATCGAACATGTTTGCATCTAGCACATGCATTACAAATTGTTTCCCAATCAAAGTTTATGGATGGTAAACCATCTACTAAATCCATTTTTCTCAATTTGTTAAGCAGTCTAGAGCTAACATGTCCAAGTCTTTTATGCCAAAGTAGTGGATTATCTTGTAGGGCACTCATGCATGAAATTTTCTCATTAGGTAAGGTATCTAGACAGATTATATAGACATTGTTTAATCTTTTACCTTCCAAAATTACTTCCCTAGTTTTCATATTCAAGATTTGGCACAAATTTGCCTGAAATTCAACAACATTACCTTTATCACACAGTTGTGATATACTTAACAAGTTGTGTTTCAGTCCATTTACCAACATAACATTCTCGATGGAGTGTGTTAGAGACTTGCCGACATTGCCTATTCCAATGATCTCTCCCTTTTTGTTGTCGCCAAATGTAACACACCCTCCATTGTGGGCTACTAGTGAGAGGAATTGTGTTTTGTCACCAGTCATATGTCTTGAGCAACCACTGTCGAGATACCATAGGTTGCTTCCTCTCACGTTTACCTGCACAAGAATCACTTGTTAGTTTTGGAACCCATACTTGTTTGGGTCCCTTTTTCTTACGTTGAGCATCTAGAATTCTTTTCTAACCCAGATTTGAGTGACATGTTTAATGTTCTTTGCAATTCGATTTTTCTTTTTGTTACAGTCCTCAATTAGGTGTCCATTATTTCCACAAAAGTTGCAAATAAGATATTCAGGAAGGCCAACATATTTTCTTTTTCGAAAGTCTCTTTCGAAGGGTCTGGCACTGAGCCTGGCACTGAGTCGCTGGTCAGAATATCCTAATCCTGTTTTGTTCGTGTTGTTTGTGGTGCAAGTTAGGTAATTTAGAGCATTCTTCCCATTGGTCCATTTTTCGTGCATCTTTCGAGCAATAGAAAGTTGTGATTCCAAATATTCAACTGAGGTGTTCAAATCACTACTTCTTTTTCGGGAAATCTCTAAGTCCTTTTTAACCTTATCCAGTTCTTCTTTTATTTTCTCATCACTAGGTAGCGTAGTGGGACAATTTCAGATTGTTGTCTTGAATTTTTAAGTTCATTCAACTCGTGATTTAAATTTTCAATTTGTTCCTCAAGACTAGACTTTTCAGCTTGGAACTCAGTGACTGGCACTGAGTTGTTTACGAGATTATCAACTAGAGTCTTTTCTTGTTTTAGTGTGTTTATCTCTAAGTCTTTCTCGTCAATCCTTTTTATTAGAGTTTTGTTTTCTTTCAGCAATTCCTTATATTCTGTTTCTAATCCAATTTTTAGCCTGGTCAAATTTTTTATTTCCTTTTTCATGTTATCAAAATTATCATTCATGTTTTGACAATCATCAATTACGTTTTCAAGCAATATGACAAGCTTACTTTTGGAAAGAAGATGAATTGAAGGTTTTAAAGAAGTTAGACTTACCTCACTGTCTTCTTCCTCTTCAAGAGGGTTCGAACTTTTAGCCATCAAGCATAGATGTGAGTCGTCATGGCTCAGTGCCGTCTTCAGAGTGGTCTGTACAGCATTCAGACATAATTTTGCTTCGTGGCTCTGAGCGTGGCACTGATCTTCGTCAGAATCCGAGTCTCCCCAGACTGCTGCGATCATGGCTTTCTTGTACTCCTTCTTAGACTGCTCTCGTTTTTCTCTAGGCTTTTCTTCATCCCACAGAGGGCATTCTTTAATCCTGTGATCATACTCACCACACTTGAAACAACCAGAGTTAGTAGCACTTTTCTTAGGGTTAAAAGTAGTGCCTTTACCTTTGGAGTTTCCACCTCTCCTGAAGTTGTTATTCCTATTCTTTTTCAGAAAGTTTTGAAATTTTCTAGTTAGAAAGGCTAGTTCTTCATCACTATCACTATCATCCGTTTCTACTTCAGTTTTTAAGGCCAACCCTTATTCTTTGGTTCACTTGATTTAGAGTCTAAAACAAGTTCGTGAGTCATTAAGGAACCAATGAGTTGTTCTAGTGAGAGTTTTGATAAATCCTTAGCCTCTTGAATAGCAGTTATTTTAGGAAGCCATTTATTAGTCAAACTTCTTAACACTTTTCTAACTAAATCTTCAGAAGAATAGATTTTTCCTAAAGATCTTAGTTCATTAGTTATTAGTGTAAATCTGGTAAACATATCTTTAATAGATTCATCCTTAGTCATTGTGAACAGTTCATATTGTTGGACTAGTAAATCTATCCTAGACTGTTTTACCTCGTTTGTACCTTCATGTGCCAATTCCAATGTGTCCCAAATTTCTTTAGCAGTGGTACATGCAGAGATTCTTGAATATTCGTCAGGTCCAATTCCAGATTGGAGAATACTCATAGCTTTGAAATTCTTTTCTGCCTTTCCGTAGTCAACAGAATTGTACTCCTCTTCCTTTTGTCGAACAGGTTACCTTATCGTCTTTGTTTTGAATAGGAAGAGGTCCAGTCTTTATGATTCTCCAGCATTGAAAGTCAGAACCTTGAATGTATATCCTCATCCTGGTCTTCCACCATCCATAATCTTTCCCGTTGAAAATTGGACACTTGGAATACTTGTCGCGAAAGTCGTCTTGTGTGTTCATGATTTCTATTCTCTAGATGTGAGTCTTACGAGAATAGCCTGCTCTGATACCACTTGTTGTAACCTAAGGGAACACTCAAGAAGGGGGGGGTTGAATTGAGTGAGAAATCTAATCGATTTTCGCAAAAATCCTTTCACAGCTCAGTGCCAGGCTCTGAGCTGAACACTCGAAAATTGCTAATTTGTGTTTTTGCGAATAATAAACTTAAAAGATATTAGATTTGACACAAGATATAACGTGGTTCAATCTCACCTCTGAGATCTACGTCCACAAGAAAACAAAAACTCTTTTATTTCTTTGAATCCTATAATATCAAACTCTTGATACAATACGATTCCCCTCACTACTAACCCTAGTAATGACTCCCAACACTTAACTCTAAGTGTTGACACTCTCTATAATGTAAAAGTTACAAGAAAGAACGATCCTCAAAGATGTGCTTCTTAGTCAAGCAAATAGAGGACAATTACAATTGTGAAATAGTAACTTAAACCTAACTGCTCAGTGCTATGCTCAGTGCCAAGGAAATAGTTTTCAGCTTTTTTATTAGACTCGATTTTCTCTCTGAAAGCGTGAGATTTAAAAGTGAATTCTGATTCCCTTTTATAGGCTTGGTTAGGACGAAAATCACTTAAAAAATCTTTATCTTTTAATCCTTGATTTAAGGGATAAACTTTATCTTTTTCTCTCTTTTATCTTTTAAACAAACAAAGATAAGTTTTTCATAAAGATTTTCTTTTTCAACTTAAAGTATTTTTCCAAATCCTTTTAGAAAAACTGAAAACACTTTTTATAAAATTCTGTTTTTATAAAAATCTTTTCTTTGAAAACACGTTTTTATAAAACTTGTTTTATAAAAATCTTTTCTTTAGAAACACGTTTTTATCAAAAACTGATTTTTATCAAAATCTTTTTCAAAAACTTGTTTTATTAAAATCCGTTTTTATCAAAACTTATTTTTATTAAAATCTTTTTCTTAACTCGGTTTTATCAAAAACTTATTTTCCTAATCCCTTTTGATTTCTGATTTTAAAAATTATTTCCTTTTTATATAGAAATATAATTTTAATATAATCATTTACTTTCTTAGCTCAAAGAAGATAATAATTATATTAACTTTATATTTCTATATTGAGCACATTACATATTACTAAGCATATTACATTTGAATCTAAAGTTACTATTCTAAGAAATTATAAACTCGAACTTCATTCTTGATTCTTCTTTTCTTCAAAGTCTTCGTTTATCAATTTCTTTCTTCTTCATGCATCTGTTGTAACTGTTACATACTTTCATGCTATAACATATTATATTAATTTTCATCATCAAAACATAACATGTGCATAAAACATAACATGTACATGCACAACAATCTTTTAATTAGTCATTTTATTTCTCATACGTTTCAATAGAATTTGAATATCTTATTTTCGACGCTCCTTTCTCATATCATTCAAACTATGATATATGAATATTTCCATCCCCTCCTTTTTTTTCTGATAAATTGTTTTGGGATTATTCACAAACGAAGATTTTTTTTTGGTGAACACTGCAACCATCTTACATTACCATATTAAAAATATTCTTACAATCATTCATAAAAATACTCATACAATAACTAGGAGGACCGGGGACGGAAAATGTCCTAGTTACATTTCTATTCTAAATAGTCGTCCTACTATGCTTTGCTACAGCATCTGCCACCTGGTTATACACTCTGCTACCATACTCAATCTGAACTTGAGGAACCTGTTTCCATAATCTAGTGTAGTCCTCCTCCTGAAGGATAGTAAAATAACACGTCCCTAGCTAATATCGCCAAAACTGTAGTTCTAAACTTCTAACATTATATACAAATACTATTCGAAGATCAGATCGATAAAGTTCATGTATGTATCACATATTCACATGTAATACAAAAAACTACTATGAGTGCGTGGATTGGTTGCCTGGTGCTCAAGAATTTGGCGACACTTTAATTAAATGTGCAATTATTGTTCAATTTCCTCCAATCCAAGTTGATTTACTCAAGAAAATGCCTCGATAATTGATAAAACATTGTAGCTTGAAGTGAAGTGAGATCAGGGGTGTGGATGTCGTCATGTTGAAAGCCAGCATCATTCAGCTATTTGGTCCATTAGCACTCTTTGAGTTTAAGCAGCCTCTGTAATTAGTCATAATCAAAAGATCCATCATCGACCATCGCATGAGGATCAGGAGGAAGCTAAGTATTACATTCGCATGGTTTCCGAGACAAAATCTTTGACCATTAGTATCTTATATTTCGTGTTTTTTTTTTAAGTCGCGACATTTTGACTTGTGCTATTTACACACCTCATTTTGACCGTATTCATTTAATAATATATTGAAAATATAAATGATGATATAAAATAATATTGGATTTATTTCAATGAATATTTTCATGGAAAAATTGATATGAATAATCCCATATTTGGACAGTCTTCTTAAAATAGTCCCAACTTTAGACTAACTCATTACGATGTTTGTTCGGCAATGTTCTTCAGGGAGAGCTCCTTGCAATGATTCAGGGAATTCAAAATGTGCTCAAATAGATCAAAAGCAAAGGGTGAAGAGATGTCATTATAGCCTCTAATCCACCAACAAGATTGCAGACGGGTTAGCAAAAAGTAGAATGTATTATATATATATTCTCGACTTAATTCTATTAAAATACGGAACAACGAAAACATTAGATTCCTCCAAAGTACAAACTTATCACAATAGATAGATTTCTCTAGGTTTCTTCACGAAAAAATCAACGTTACAGTAAACAAATAGTGATATAGATTACACGCATGCATCGCAAGAATAATATATTATTGCGTGAATTATTAATCGCCTGATCGATGTTGAGAATTTAGCAGAAGAAGACATATATCTTATGTGAACATTGAACCTTGTTGAGCTAGTGTAGCTTAGTATCTTCTCTGGACTATGGGAAAGATCGCAAAGAAGACAAGACGGTAATGGTTGTCGCGGTAACACTTAATTAGTGAAGAAAGGCCTCAATAATGAAGAGAGACACTGTAGTTGGTAATGGAATGATGTTGAGGTGAGTAAATCCAGCTTCTTTCAACAACTTATTCCATTCATTTTCAGTTCTCTCTTTGCCACCAATGCAATTTGTCATCATCAACATATCAATGGCCATGGCTGCATCATCAAACAGCCCTTCTCCATCAGGATGAAGAACGATGTCAACAATTATCACCTTATTTCCCTTTTTCTGGGATATTGCTTTCTGGCAATTCTTTAGGATCCTTATGCAGTCCTCATCATTCCAATCAAGTAAAACGGACTACATTCACACAAAAGTAAATTAAGTTACATAATCGATTATGCAGACATTTTAACGATAAATTGTGTTAAGTAAATTGTACTAATAAGCATTAATCTAGACATAATTCATGAAAATTGTAGTGGTCTTTGAAGAAAAAGGCTAACTACCATAATACTTTGATGTGACCCACGCATTTATACACGTCAACAATATTTTTTTTTATTTTTGGACCCCTTTCGGGAACCTGTGGTAAGATGAATTACCTTTGGGCTGCCCTCGCACACGACCACGTCAGCTTTTCTTGATATATTTGGAAGGAAAAACTTGCAAAAAAATTTTCTTTTTTTTTGGGTCAAAACGGCTGCAATTTTGGTTTAAACCGCACCCTTTGTACAAAGAAGGGTTGCAGTTTAGCCCCAAAACCGCAGCCCTTCCATATTAGAAGGGCTGCAATTTTGGGCCTAAATCGAGCCCTTGGTAGTGACGGGTTGCGGTCACAGCCCTTCATTTTTGCCGAAAGGTTGCTACGACATGGTCGCGTGCCAAAAATGCAGCCTTTAAGCTTTTTTGACCGCAACCCTTGCATTTTATTCCACTATTGATCGACACAAGAAAGTAATAATGCATGGAATGTAGTGGATAATGGAAATGTACGTAAATACAACATACCTTGATGATGATATTTTCGGCGGATGGAATCTCCTTAAAAATGTCACCACCAACATGGGTGACACCGGGATGTAAGGGGGCATTAGCAACAACATGAGGCATATCAAAATTAATTCCTTCAATATGAGGGTATGTTTTGACAATATTAGCCACTAACCTTCCCATGCCACCCCCAACATCAACAAGACTGCCTTCTAACTCACTAAATCCATCCTTATACCCTTTTGTGATAGCATCTAAGGTAAGTTTAGTATAGCCGACCATGCCCTGGTTAAACAAGCTATTGAACTCGAGGTTGTTGGATGCCATTTCCCAGATGGACTCCCCATGAGCCTTAACAAAAGGGATCCCACCTTCTTTGATTGAACTACTAATCTCGTACCATGGTTTTGTGATCGAATGGTCGGTGAAGGTTAGAAACGTAGGAGCTAGGCTAAGCTCTTGATCATGCAAGAGCCACTTAGAGGTTGTGGTTAGACCATACAAGGTTAAGGTTTCCCCTGATGGTTGTTCATTACAATGAGCGGTGAAGATTTTCTTTCGAACGAGCATACGCATGACTCGTTCAAGACACATGATATTAAGGAAGAAGAAGCTATTTTTGAGGCTATTTGAGATAAGCTCATTGCTTGGCCATGCGAGTGAATGATATCGGCGATGCGAAGCTCAACAGCAGATCTTAGCACAAGGCTATCTGCGTAGGCAAAGAGGTGCTTGTACACCTCGGCCTGGCCTTGGAGGAGCTCAGCATCCTCATTCACATTTCCTAGTGCTAATTCTTTGCTCCCCATTATTCTCTCGGTTAATTCTACTCTTTAGAGTTTAGTACTTAAGTTGGATTATTTTTCCTATGTATTACATGCATGCAGGAAGAATTGTATATAAAGGGCGGAAAAAAGAAACTTTTCCAAACAAGAATATTGGACCGTGGACAAATTGCCATAAAAATTAAATTGTTACGTGTTCAGCAGGATGGCTGCAGGCTGCCTCATATGTCATCAATCAAGGAACTACTTCAAGATTGACCCGGCACTTAATAGTCTAAAGATGAGCAATAGGAGATAACTAAGTTAATGTTTTGTATTATGTTTGATAACCTAGGTTAAGGGTTGAGGTCTCAATAATACAGAGACATTTGAGAATTTCATAATTCCGCTATTATGGCTCGAAAAGTGTTGGTAATCTAAGTAAAATGTTAAAATTGTATCTTATAAAACTTTTAGTACCAAAGTTAACTTAAAATGATATCAAAATAAAATCATTTGGTACCAATATGTATACTTTACTACTAAGTACCAAAGGGCTAGTTTAGTATCGGTACAAAATGGCTCAATTTTAATTTGGTACCAAGTGATTCTATTTTTAATACCAATTTAACTTACTTTTGGTATCAAAATTTTTGTAAGATGTCATTTTGACATCTCAATGTAAGACGCTAATCCAAACTCATCGACATCACCCAGAAAGGGCTTGGAGAGAAACATGACAGGATGGCTCTAGCATATATATATACTACCTCTGTTTTTATTTAGTTGCAACGTTTTGACTTTCACGCTTGCCAATGTACAATTTCAAATCGTTTTATCTCTAATTGTATGTAAGTAAAAATTATAAAATTTGATATTATGAAAGCTTACATCGAAACGAATCAAACAAGACCCCACATGACTATATTTTGTTTAACATATAAATCAATAAATGTGGTCAAATAAGAGAACATGAATAGTGCAAGTTGTCAAACGTTGCAACTAAAAAAGAACGGAGGTAGTATAGTTATTACCAATATATAAAAAACTAATCAAAATTGCATAAGAAGAGTAAGACATAAGACCTATCTGTCAAAAAAAACACATCATAGTAACTCAGTTCCATTTTCATTACAATACTTTTGATCAGTGGCGGATCTAAATGTGGTCCCAAGTGGTCACGTGACCAACTAATATTTTTGAAAAAAAAAAATCAAAAGCAGCGCTGCTATTCTTTCACGCTAAACCCTAATTCTTCCGCCTCTTTCTCCTTCTCGAATCCCACGACCCAGACCCAGACCCAGCACAAAAAGCGTTCGATTTTGGCGGACGAAAAAGAGTGACATTCTTGTTGTATTCACTTCTTTCGACGTCGGCGGTCTGGTCATTCTCTAATCTTTCGTCGTCGGCGGTTGAGTCGTTCGGCCACACGTGAGTTCAAATCTTCAGATCTTCATGACCTTCAAGGCTTCAATCTTCAATTTCTCTATTCGCGGTTGTCGAAGAAGTCGAACCCTAAAGTCTTCAATTCGCAGGCTTTCATTGTTGCTCGAGTATTAGCTAATCGACAATCGTACTTGCCGATGCCAGCCTTCACTCCATCTTCAAAAAACCCTAATTCTCGATATTCGACACTCGACAGTCGTACTTGCAACCTCGAGCTTCGAGGTACTGTTCTTGAATCTTGATGAGCTCCTTTGATGTTCTAAGTTTTCAAAATTAGGAATTAGATGTTCTAAGTTTTCCTTTTGATGTTCTAAGTTTTCAAGATTTGTGGATTGTTACTTTATTGGAAGTGAATTAGGAATTAGATCCTTATTTTATTGTGTAATTTTATTTAATTGAATTAATCAAAATACTATAAAAGGCGTCGTTTTAGCAAATGGCTGTATGTGAATTTTTGAATGTGGAATTTAATTGAATTCCTAAAGGTGGTGTTATTGTAGAAGAATGAAGAATTTTGTGTTGGATATTGTGAATCGAGAAATGTGTATTAGCCATTAGGGATGAATGAAGGACGAGGGTTGTTTTTGTTAATATTGGCGTTTTAGATGTACTTGAGTTTTAGTTTGATGAATATATACTTGATTAGATGATGGTAGATGTATTGTATGTGAATGATATGAAATCTTGCACATTTAATTGAGTAGTTCGTGTGGTTTAAATGGGCATTTCTAGTTTCATGTTGAAATATGGTCAACCGTTGTCAGTGTTGCCTTGCCGCTGCGTTGTTGGTGCTCAGTAAGTCACTTATTTATGTCGTACCCGTTTTTTAAATTTAGTTAAATTGTTTTTTCTTTTTATCTGAATCTATGTCGTACCCCTTTTTTAAATTTTGATTTTGGTGTTTTCCATCTTCGTACCCGTTTCCATATCTGATTCCGAGCTACATACTGTGTGACCAACTATTTTTAGATTCTTGGATCCACCACTGTGTGCTGGTGCGTCGTGAGCGGTGATGTGGTGTTGTGGACCTGTGGTGGTGTGGCGATGCTGGTGGTGGCGTGTGAGCAGTGGTGTGGTGGTATGATGGTGCGTCGTAAAGGTGGGAGGTGTAGTGGTGGCCGGTGGGTGGATGTTAGGTTTTTAAATTTCTGCCCCTTCAAACAAAAAAAAGAGAAGACATAATAATAATATAAAAGAAAAATTGACGATAGAGGTTTGAACTTTGGGCGATAATTTTTAAAAGGTTTGAATTATTGATTAACCTGTGTAGGTCCCAACTTTAGGGGGTCTTAACTTTTAGCGGGCCTCGGTGACTTAAAACTGATAATTTTTTTAAAAATTTCACCTATTCCTACTTCCTTCCCTCAATAACCTTCTGGTGTGACCCAAGTTTTACAAGTTATGACCTATTTAGCCAGTTTCAAGTCACTAAGGTCCGCTAAAAGTTAATACCCCTAAAGTTGGGATCTACACAGATTAATCAATAGTTCAGACCATTTAAAAAAATTATCACCCAAAGTTGAGACCTCTGTTGTCAATTTTTCCTAATATAAATTTGTTGATTGACAAATAATGATATCATTTTTATATAAATGATATTAATTTGTAGTAATAATAAGGTATATATATAAAGAGTAGTAAAATGATATAGAAATAGAGAAAATAATACGAGCTTGTTGGAAAATGACATATAATGAATCATAAAATATGATATATTAAGAGTTGACAAATAAAAACAAATTAAGCAAAAATTATATAAGTTTGTTGAAAATGATATAAAAATGAGAAAATTGAAACAAAAATGAATTGACAAATAATAATAAAATATTTGCTGAAAAATGACATAAAATTTAGTAAAAATTACATAGAAATGTATAATAATGATATAGTATATGAAGAGTTGATAAAAAATAA
Source organism: Beta vulgaris subsp. vulgaris (assembly GCF_026745355.1). Lineage (NCBI taxonomy): Eukaryota > Viridiplantae > Streptophyta > Magnoliopsida > Caryophyllales > Amaranthaceae > Beta > Beta vulgaris. Next base: position 50,829,575 of record NC_079210.1, read on the forward strand.
TAAAATAGGGAAATTGATACAAGTTTGCTGAACATGACATAAAACTAGGTAGAAATAACATATAAATGAATAATAATGATATGATATATAAACAATTGATAAATAATATTGAAATAAGATAAAATGGTACAAATTTGCTGAAAAATAACATAAAAATGAGTAAAAATGATACAAAAATGATTAATAATGATGCGGCACATAATGAGTTGACAAGTAATAATGAAATACGAAAAAATAAATAGCTCCAAATGATATAAGTTTGCTAAAAATTGTGACTTAAAAGTCTGTAATAATGACATGAAAGAGTTTTATAAATGACATGAAACAAATTTACAAACAATTACATGAGACAACTCCAAAATGATAAGAAATACGCAAATAATGACATTAAAAAGAGTAATAATGATGTAAAACACTCATATTAATTCACACATGTGAGATGTTTTACACAATAAATAATGGTGTAACATTCCCTAAAAAAAAAAAAATGGTGTAACATGCATGTTGCACATAAGAGTTAAGACGCACTCTTTTTCTAAATCATTTTTCGCTCTACAACTATACCCATGTCACCCTCCTACACCGTCAGACCGTCTTCGAGTAGCTTGGAATTAGAACTAGTAAATAGCCACCAGAAGACTAATCCTACATTACAACACTCTAACCCTACATTCCTACAAAAGTTTTGAATTAAAAACAGCCACCTCAAACTAGTCCTACATTCCGATAAAAAGAAAAATAGATAATCCAAGAATCAAGACGTACGCAATGTTTTCTAAATTCATTTTTCACTCTACAACTATACCCATTCTTCCTCGTACATTATCTCTGACGAGTTTGGAATTAAAATTAATAAACAGCCACGTGAAGACTAATTCTACATTCCAACACCCTAATCCTATATTCCTACAAAAAATTGGAATTAGAAAACAGCCACCTCAACACTAACCTACATTATTATTTGACTAGCTTGGATACCTCTCAGTCTCTCATTGGTCAAATAATGTCTCCATCCATATTCATATAGTACAAACATTTCCTTAGCATGCTCAAGTGGGTAGAGCGCTCCCCCTTGGTTCTTGAGGTTAGGGGTTCGATCCTACCCCAGCATTATGTTAAAGTATTTCCTTAACATGATATACATGCCTTACCAGCCAATGTGTTGGTGGTTTCCTACAAGCTAGTAGCCTTGTAGGGATTAGCTCTTGGGCTAACTTATTTTCCTAATTAAAAAAAAATAGTACGAACATTTGCATAATTCAAGTTCCAACATCCAACAACTTTCCAATCGGCCAAACTCTTTTAAGTGACCTAGCGGCTAGTGGCAAATGGGTTCATACGTGCTATACATTGTTTGCGGACCATTTTATGTGTCAATCTTAGTTACTTTATTTCAACTCCAGATAATTTACGGTCAAAATAGTCTTCCTTGAATAATGCAAAAGTGAATTTTAATTCCAGAGATATGCCTCAAAAAAAAAAATTTCCTGCATACCGTCTACATAGGACGACATGCGAGAAACTGTTTTTTTTTTTGTTTTTGCCCACGTAAATCGCTACTCACAGCAGCGGTTTATACACATAAACCGCTATCTCAAGTAGCGGTTTATATATATAAACCGCTATATCAAGTAGCGGTTTACCCTTAATAGCGGTTTACTCTGGCAAAATGTTGCAAGCACATATCAAACTCTGGAGTTGCGGATGCTAGTTGGATTTCGAATAAGGAAGATTATTCATCCACTAGTGGTTGGGTGTTTCTTCTTGGAGGAGGTGCCATTTCATGGGCTTCCAAGAAGCAAACATGTATAACGGATTCCACTATGGCATCGGAATTCATTGCTTTGGCTTCTTGTTGCCAAGAAGCGGAATGGCTAAGGAATGTGTTGAGTGAGGTGGACTTATGGGTGAAACCAATGTCACCTCTTGCTATCCATTGTGATAGTGCATCAACCATAGCTAAAGCATATAGTGAAGTCTACAATGGCAAGTCAAGGCACATTGGAGTTAGACATAGCTATGTGCGGGAAATGATAAGGAATAGTTGTATAACTATTAATTTTGTTCGGTCTAGTTTGAACTTGGCGGATACGTTTACAAAACCGTTGTCAAGGGAACTAGTGAACAAAATGAACAAAGGGATGGTCTTAAGCCTATTGATCAACCTATGGTGAAAGAAAACTCTATTTGATGTCTAATACAACGTTAGATCTCAAATTCAAGGGATAGTACTTCTCTAAGAGGTTGGGAGCACTTGTTTAATACATCCCGAGGTTAGTGCTTGTTGCTACAATGAAAAAGAGGTTGAATTTTATTCTTAATAAATCTTTGATAAGGTGCTCAATTGTAGGAGCATGTCCGGAAAGATTTACCTATGTAAGCTAGAAGTTTGGCCGCTTCATCAAGTCTAAGGCTTGACTTGGAATGCTTATGAATGGATATGGACACCAAGGCTTCATAGGTGTCGGAGGTTTTAAGAACCTAGTTATGTTTGTGTGTATTAGTAACTTCAATAATTTGTAATGGTTATATGATTCAAAGCTTTGTCTATCATTATGATCTAAATTATTGTAAAGATTACTTTTACTAAATGGAAATTCAATCGTTAGATATTTCATGATAAAACATGTGTGTTTGCGATTTATAGCAAGTTGAAAACTTTTAACATTACCCTATAAATGAGGAGGATTGTTGGAACATTTATAGGGTAATGGGTTTGAAACTCATAAGGATATGTACTAGAAGAGGAGGAGGTCTAGTATGCAAAAGGCTAGAGTGCATCAAGTGGCAAAACGCATTGATAAACCAAGGGAGACAGAAGACTGGCCGCGAGTCGCGACAACCGTCGCGAGTCGCGACCAGTGGCCCGTCGCGAGTCGCGACAGGCGTCGCGGGTCGCGACCAGCGCCTCGCGACTCGCGAGCTTTTTCGCGAGTCGCGACGTGTCTTCTGCCTTGGAATGCGAAAAGATGCCTTGACGGTTTTATGTCCGTTGTGATGTTATGGCTTCATTTTAATGACCTTTAAGGTCCTTAAATCAGCTGATTAAAGGCCTTTGATGGGTGATTAAAATGGGGGTTATGGTTTAGATACTCTAGTCAATGAAAGGTTTATTCTTCCTATATAAACCTTGGGATTCCTATGAGTGAGGGGTTGGAAGAAAATTAGAATTATCTATTCTATACTCTCTCAAATACTTCTTGCTTAGCTTTAGAGAAAACTTGCAATCTTCTCTTGAGTGTTCCTCACAAACACAAAACACAAGTTCTTGTTGATTCACTTAGAAGATCATCTAAGTGGATTGTTTCTCTCCATTGTATCTCATTAGTTATTTCGTGTTAACCCGGTGATCCTAGAGGGGCGAAATTAAACTAATAGGAAAGCGTAGTTTCCGTGCCTTGGAGTGGATATCCGGTTCTCTCATTGATCACAAAGCCTAACATAACACACTTGAATATACATAGCTCTAGGTATTTCCTAATCAATTGCATATGAGCAAAAGTAAACTTGGATATATGATCAAAAATAAATTTGAAATGCTTGAAATAAACAAAATGACTTTAAAATGAGTTACAACTTATAATAACTTTGAAGCTAGCAAAACTAACTTCGAAACGAACAAGAACCACTATGAAATTAATAAAACAAATGGAAATGAGCAAATGACTTTTAATTGAACAATTATTGGCTTTTAGTGTAGTTTTATATTCACAAATTCAAATGAATTGGCAGCTTTTAAGCCTGTGCAGCTCATGCTATTTCAAATACTAATGGTAGATTTTTTTTCTTTTTATTTTTTAAAGTAAGATGAAATTCTTGTAAGTGAAGAAATTTAAGAATTCTATTTTATAAGGATTTGGAATCAAACTCTTGTCACAATAATGTAAGGAGCGCTCCGGCAAACCGCAATTTATTAGAAGGGTGCAGTCTTTTTGTAGATCTACTATGATTGCATTTAATTTAAAAAAATACCCAAAATGAAGTGTACTTTTCTTACTATATATGTCTTGTTTCCGATGTAACTCTCATCAACTAGTCCATATATGTCTTGTTTCCGATGTAACTCTCATCAACTAGTCGTATTCTGATGTTGTATGTGTTTCACTTTTATTTTTAATTAAATATCTAAATATTTATTTCTATAGTCAATGAAGTGGGTATAGTCTATGTCTTTTGTAGAACACGTTTGTGACTTGTACTGTGAGTGCATGAGCGAATTGTGGAATTCTCTTGCACGATGGATTTCTAAATTTCTAATGAATCGTCTACTATGGACATCCGTCTATATTGGCTATTGCTATTTGCTAACCTTTTCCATTCAATAGCTAAAATATCTATCAATTATAGACATCAACATTAAGTTAGATACAGCTCATCAAAAATTATTATTTCTTTCATAGTAGTTAAAACCTCGATTTCAAATTAGTCAAAATTTACAAAAGAAAAGTATTTCGTTTGATACATATAACTTATTACGCACTCTATTGACTTCTTCACTTTAGAGCATGTCCAATGGATGATCCCAAATTAAGGATTATCAATTACTTTATTACTTTTACTAGCTTTTAACCCGTGCAAAAATACACGGGAGGTTTTATATAGATATAATTTGGATCCGTGCATAATGCATAGGAATTCTTTTGTTAATTAAGTAGTTGTTTTTGTTTCAAATTTATTGAATCCATAATTATAAGAATTCATGCCTTTATAATGAAAATAATGTAAACTGTAGAATTATATTTCATGATATATAAAAATCCTTTGTTACAATATTTTAAACTTTAAAAATCTTATAATCGTAATATATACATATATAAATACATAGATGAAACAAAATACACATTAAAGTGCGCGGGAATATTTTTTTTTTGTAAATTTAGGATTTTAGGATGTTTCTCCTAAAATCATGGTTTGAATATTAGCTCGTGATTTAAAGTTTTTATAATCATATCGTGTAATAAAAAATTATTTAAAAACCGACTTATGACCCGTGCGTTCAATGACTGATGTAGCTAATGTCATGATAAAATACACGGGAGATTTATTGTTGAAGAGATATATTAAAAAAATATTGATGATTATTTTTTTTATACAAATTCTTTAGTAACACAGATATACAATAAATTAATGTGGGACGCGGTAGCTTTTTGCCTTAAATACGTCAATTTTATTAATCTAAAAGTGACCCATTTAAAATTAAAAGTTACACTTTGCTTATAGGTACTTACCTCTTTTAACTTGTGAAATCACCCATTTGATTTTTTTTTTTCTTAATTATATTTTTGAAGATTATTTGCAGAATAAAATTATTTTCCCCTTTTCTAGATTCTTTGTTATTCTTTGATTATCTTACTATTAGATATATTTATTGAAAGGCTCCTACACTTCGATATAAAAATGAATTTGGGGCATTTTTAAGTAATGTCGGAACGATATTTAACAAATCCCGCTGCTAAGAGTAGCTATCTGGATCGGAGGATCTTCAAGCTTCCTCAAGTCCTAATGCAAGATCTGCTAGCCACAATTAATCCTATGAGTCATCATCAGTCTTTGAATGCATGCAGTTGGATTGCCTGATTTGCCTTAATTACTGTTATGGTTACGTTGTAAAGGAATTAGTTCTGATGTCTGTACTAGATATTATCCACTGTTTTTTCATGACTACTAATTTGTACTTCCTCCGTTTCTAACTAAGTGCAACATTTGCATAGTGTTTACTATTCACAATTTAAACTTTAATTAGCTTTGGTGATTTAGGGTTTAGGAAAAACATAGTCATGTGGGATCTTGTTAGATTCGTCTGAATGTGAATTTTTTAATATCAACTTTTTATAATTTTTACTTATTGATAATTGAAGATATTAATGGTTAAAATAATGCATGGGCAAACGTGAAAACAAGAAATGTTGCACTTATTTAGAAACGGAGGAAGTATATGTTAGTCATGAATTATCTTGTAATCCTTTTTGCCATACCATAGGTATGGTTACTCGCTCCTTAATTATATAATTGTTCTCCTTGTTATGTTTTAAAAAAATTACTCGCATGCATCGATCACAAGTATAATAAATTACTATAATTTTATTATAATTTATAACATGAAGTAAACTCTTATCGCATATGACAATGAATAATCCAAAAATATTACTATACATTGCGTGAATTATTAATCGCCTGATGGATGTTGAGGATTTGGCAACACTTTTTCTTAAAGAAAAATTTAATTAATTGATGGTCAAACGACATCTACAATAGATATTAAAGAAAAATTTAATTAATTGAAGGTCAAACGACATCTACAATAGATATTAAAGAAAAATCAAATTCAATTAAACAAGGTTAAATAAAATTCGTCTTCGAAGAAATTATAATGAACCAGATCGAGCAATACAACGCAGCCCTTTGTATTTGCTGAGTCAAACATAACAGCTATTGATGAGGAATTCTATAATTTTGACATAGTTTGGGAAGAGTATTCTTGATCGAGCCAGGTTAACCGCATCCGAAATTTCAATACCTTACATGTTGAGTCTCGAGCTTCAACTAATAAGAACAATTTCTCATACCTAAAAATAAAAAACCATACTCACAACTCCCATAGGAGAGAAGGAGATCTCCATAATAGAGATTAAAAAACCTATAATAGGGTTTGAAGAAATCTCATAAAGAGATACTAATTTATTCAACAAAACAAGAAAATGAACTAATAACTGGAAATAAAAGTGGAAAACGGGATTCCCATGGATGAAATCATCCATGACAGTCCGTAACTGATGAAGAAAGGGTAAGGGAGGCTAGGATTTTATAGGAAAAAGAGAGAGAGGGGGGAGGCTAGGAGGATTTGGCAACACTTGATTAGTGAAGAAAGGCCTCAATAATGGACAGTGACATTGTAGTTGGTAAAGGGATGATGTTGAGGTGTGTAAATCCAGCTTCTTTCAACAATTTATTCCATTGATTTTCAGTCCTCTCTTTGCCACCAATGCAATTTGTCATCATCAACATATCAAGGGTAATGGCTGCATCATCAAACAGCCCTTCTCCATCAGGATGAAGAACGATGTCAACAATTATCACCTTATTTCCCTTTTTCTGGGATACTGCTTTTTGACAGTTTTTTAGGATCCTTAAGCAGTCCTCATCATCCCAATCATGTAAAACGGACTACATTCACACAAAATAAACAAATTAAGTTACGTTATGGATATGCAGGATATATTATGTTAAGTAAACTGTACGAATTATAATAAGCATTAAAGTAGACTGTAGACATGATTCAATATCATGGGAATAACTCAATGCCAAGATTTATGAACTAATTAAAATTCCATAAACCCCTCAAGTTATAATTAAAGTTTTTTAACACTTGGTTTACGTAATAATGCTTGGTAATATGACATAGTTATATAAAGGAAATAGTTGGTCCAGGTTAAGGTCAGGATATAGTAGCACGTGACTTAATGTGAAATTATGCAAGTCTAGTAAATAGCTTAAGCTCCTCAAATTAATGAGCGAGGATTCACCGTCTTCGATGAGAAAATGAACAACCGGCGTCATTTATGATATAAATTGCACCTAAGTTCATAGTTGGTGGTATTTTAGCTAGTAGTCAAAGTTCGTAGTACTAAGTGCACCCGCTCCATAGTTTGGGATCTTGAGGTAAATTTTACCTAATATAACGAGTATCAGCACAAAACAAGATGAAATGTATATGAAAATGTACGTAAACACAACATACCTTAATAATTATATTCCTGGCAGATGGGATCTCCTTAAAAATGTCACCACCAACATGGGTGACACCGGGATGTAAGGGAGCATTAGCAACAACATGAGGCACATCAAAATTAATGCCTTTAATATGAGGGTATGTTTTAACAATATTGGCCACTAACCTTCCAATGCCACCCCCAACATCAACAAGAGTGCCTTCTAACTCACTAAATCCATCCTTATACCCTTTTATGATAGCATCTAAGGTATGTTTAGTAATTGTGGCCATGCCATGGTTAAACAACTTATTAAACTCGGGATTGTTAGATGTCATTTCCCAAAAGGACTCCCCATGAGCCCTCACAAAAGGAATCCCACCATCCTTGATCGAACGACTAATCTCGTACCATGGTTTCGTGAACGAATGGTCGGTGAAGGTTAGAAATGCAGGAGCTAGGCTAAGCTCTTGATCATGCAAGAGCCACATAGAGGTTGTGGTTAGACCATACAATGTTAAGGTTTCCCCTGATGGTTGTTCATTACAATGAGCGGTGAAGATTTTCTTTCGAACGAGCATACGCATGACTCGTTCAAGACACATGATATTAAGGGAAGAAGAAGCTATTTTTGAGGCTATTTGAGATAAGCTCATTGCTTGGCCATGCGAGTGAATGATATCGGCGATGCGAAGCTCAACAGCAGATCTTAGCACAAGGCTATCTGCGTAGGCAAAGAGGTGCTTGTACACCTCGGCCTGGCCTTGGAGGAGCTCAGCATCCTCATTCACATTTCCTAGTGCTAAATCTTTGCTCCCCATTAATCTATCGGTTAATTCTACTCTTTAGACTTTAGTACTTAAGTTGGTTTTTTTTTCCTTGAGTTATAGTACATGCAAGTAGGAAGAAATCTATATAAAGGGGGGAAAAATGACTTTTCCAAACAAGAATATCGGACTGTGGACAATTTGCCTTATGAATTTAAATGTTACGTGTTCAGCCGGATGGCTGCCTCATATGTCAGGGAACTACTTCAAGGTTGACCCGGCTCTTAATTAGGGATGGCAGGTGGGTATAATTTGGCGGGTTTCGCACCGCATCCGTCCCAGTTGGGGCGGGTATGGATATGACTTTGGTGGGTAGTGGGTGGGTATAGATACGAAAAGTCAAATCCGCCATGGGTGGTGGGTAGGTGGTGGATATGAGGTCACATCCGCCCAAATCCACCCGCCCCGCCCAATATCCGCCCGCCCCGCCCCATATCCATCCGCCCCGTATAATATTTACTAATTTACCCTTTATAAAATAAAGAATTATGTTCATAAATCTAAAAAATTATAAAAAATAATTAAGAAATATGAATACTAAAAATGTGTATTTTGTTTTCTTTGAAATGGATGTTTGTAATAACTAATTTATATAATAGATTATAAATAGAAAATAAATCAGGTGGGCGGGTGGAAAATCCACCTAGGTGATGGGCGGGTATAAGTGGGTAATGGATATCCACTTGGGTGGTGGAGCGGGTGTGGGTATAACCGTATACCCACGTGGGCGGAGGTGGATATGGAAACTTGTACCCGCCATGGTTGGCGGGTAGGTGGTGGGTATGGAAAATTTAGGTGGAGGTGGGTGTGGATTTAGGGGTATCCGCATCCGCCCCGCCCATTTGCCATCCCTACTCTTAATAGTCTAAAGATGAACAATAGGAGAGTACCAGATGACGTCACGGTTAGAATCCGGATTCTCTAGGATTTTAGGGAAACTCTATAAGGTAGAGTTTTATTTCAACCATACATTTTAAAATCAAGAGCTTATATTAGCGGAAGGGAAAGATATAAGGGTGGATTTTTTGATGAGATCGATAAAATAGGGGGATTCTGGAAAGAGAATATATGAGTCATTGATTTTTTTATTCAATAATTGATATTGCTCAAACTTCACCTTGTAAAGTTATTTTACAACTCTAGGATGCAACTCAAGGTTATGGGTTGATGTGAATACTAACATTTATAATTTTGGTGGTGAAATTTCATTACCAGGCTCTCCCTCACCTAAAAAGTCCTTAGAGAGTAAACATGAGTTTCATGACAGTTTGGCTCTAGCCTATTAGGTCCAGTTTCATTACCAATATACTTCCTCCATTCCGAATTAAATGTAACAAATGCACTTTTTCACAATTTACACTTATCACTTTGACTAAAATTTGTGATTTGTACATAATGAAAAACATATATAGTCAAGTGTATTCTTGTTAGATTCGTTATGTGACATACTTTCATAATATGTAATTTTTATAATTTTTACTTCTATGTAATTATAGATATTTGTGGTCAACGTAATACATCAGAATGCGTAAAAGTGCAAATTAATAAAAAATAATCAAACTGCACAAGAAAGTGAAACATAAGACCTATTTGCCAGAAAAAATTAATCATCTGTTCCATTTTAATTGCAATACTTTCCATATCTGATTGCCTCATAGTATTAATTACTTCCTTCGTTCCATAATAAGTGAAGCACTTCTCTCTTTTATGTAAGAGCTTTTTTAGAGAAGTGTTTCACTTATTATGGAACGGAGGAAGTACAAGTTTACAACATTTCTATTGTAGGTTAAGAAACATGATTCTTGTGTGTAACTGATCATTCACATGTATGAATACTCACGAATCACAATGAGTTCACCATCAATTTCGCATATTCATCACCAATTTCATCTTCACAAACTCCAATTTTTATCTCCTCTTCCACCCCCAATTTCTCTCTCCACAAAACCAGTCTCCTCGTTGCTCTTATGCACCGCAACAATCACTTCGCCGCCATTTCGAACAAATCGACATCTTCTAAAAATCACCGTTTCATTATTTTTTCAAGATTTCTTATGGAACTTTCAGATATTTCATCACATCCTCCAACACTATTAAATTGCAAACTTAACGAAATGCTCCAATTGCGATTTCCTTGAACCAGATTGCAATGAATTAAATCGAACCAGATTTTTTTATTTTGTTATTGAAATCGAATCAAACTTAAGGAAAGCAATATGGGTAACGTACAATCAATTGTAATACAAAGAAAGAACAAACAATGAAGAATTAAATATGAAAACTTACTTCAGATAGTTTCAGTGCAGAGCAATGAATCTAGGCTAAAAGTATGAGTATTGATAACTAGAGAGGAAAAGCTAGAAGAAGTAAAATCCTAAAAAAAAATAGGATTTTTTGATTCGAATATGCAATCTTTTAGCCATTTGTAACGAAAATAAGCAAACTTTTTAGTTATTTCTAAATAATGTAACATTTCTCAAAAAATTCTCTGAATGGGTAAAAATCGAATGCAACCTGATAAACAGATTGTCTGGGATACTTGTCACAACTCAATGGTTCAAAAGAATGCCCAACTCATGCACTTAGACCTAAGATGCACTAAAATCTTCATGAAAATGAGACTTATCTACCTATATGCAACTAAAAATCGATTTATTTACTTGTACGCCACCTTTTCAAGTGTATTTAAAAAACATATAAGATTACTTTTTACGATGCGGTTTCGATTTACAAAAATTAAAACCTAGCCCAAATCGTAAATCGCGGTGTTCTTGAAATCATAACCCAAACCACAATTTTAAAACCACAAACCAAACAAACCGCGAAAAAACATTTTGGGTTGCAATTTGGTGCTGTCCAGACCGCACTTTGAATAACCCTACATTAGACCTTCTATAAAGAAAGGATTGAGGTGACAAGTTGGAGATGGGCTTTTGGTCTTTTTTGGCATGACGATTGTTTTTCCTAGCTCTCTATCTGATTATTGTATAATCCATAGTAACTCATAACATCTTTTAGTTAATCATTTTGTTTCTCGATATATTCCATAGAATTTGAATCTCTTATCTTCTATGGTCCCCTCTCATACTCCCTCCGTCTCATTTTATAGTTTCCGTTAACTTTGGGTGGGAATTAAGGAAACCATGATTATTATGTATTTGCAATGGGAGTTGTTGCGTTTTTTGGAATTATTGTCATAAAAAAAAAGAATTAGAACATTAAATGGGTGAGTATGTGAAAAGAACATAGAGAAAGTAAAAAAATATTTTTTTTTTATAATCAACCAATGAGATTGAAGGAACATTAAATGAGGGTATCAAAAACTAGGGGTGAAAGTTATTCGGATAAAATCCAAAATCCAATCCAATTTGACATGTGTTCGGATTGGATTCGGATTAAGATTTTTTGAAATTTTGGATTTTGGGATCGGATTGGATTGAGGGTAATTGGATCCAAAAATCCAATACAACCAAATAGTAATATGCCTTGTATTATGCATAAGTGCTTAACTAATTTTTTTCTAAAAAGAAGCATGGTCCATAGCCTAGTAGGCGTAGCACTTCCACCCTTCTCCTAGAATCCTAACAACACTTAATTCCTCATTTCCTAAATCTATTAGGCTACCGTTGTGCTTGATTTATTTCATCAAGAAACCAGAGTTTTCAAAAAATCGGATTTTCGGATCGGATCCAATTTAGACTATGAAAATTCGGATTGGATTGGAATGGATCAGATTCAAACTCTAATTGGTCTTGATTCGAATTGGAAAATTAAAATCCAAATTTTGTTCGGATCGGATTGGATTAGGCCCTAATCCAAACCGTACACCGAACTTTCACCCCTATCAAAAATCCATTTGAAAAGGTGGAGAGAGAGAGAGTAAAAGGTGATGTTAAAAAATGTAAACAAGGAAAATGAGAACAACATTTTAAAACACCTAAAATAAAATACGAGAACTATAAAATGAGACGAAGGGAGTAGTTCAAATATTATAAATATCTCTATCCCTTGCTTCCTCTTTTTATCCTGATTAATTGTTCTGGAGATTATTCGCAAACGGAGATTATTATGTCCAATCTAGTGTAGCCTTCCTCTAGGGCTATGGTCTCTCGGACTCTTAGGTATAAAGTTATGTTTTTTGTGGAAATTATGCCTTGAAGGTCTTCCTACTAAGAAAAAACTTGAACAAAGTCATGTTTTTTTTCCGCAAAATTATATTCTACACAATTATTTTTTCTATGCCCTTTCTCCCATGATACTTTTGAAGTCGTTCTCTCTTTATCTATCCTTTGTGGTTAAATTGGTATACGAGAAATTTTATTATTTTCCATGATGAATCCTCCAATCCTAACAAAACTATTGCTCTTATTTCTGACTTTAACCGTAATTTGATTAAAGTTTCTGAATCTCCTTCCCATCCCATTAGTAACCATGCTAGTCGGTTAGGTCAAGCTAGCTCCAATTGGTTTTCTGTTGTTTACTCTCTTTTTCTTGAAGGGTTTCTTTAAATTAATTTTTGATGGTTCTAAACTTGATAATGGGCATGCCTCCTTTGATTACATTATTATATTAGAGATTGATCATTTGGGGATGTGCGGATGTGTGGAGCCACATTAAATAAAAGCTATTGTGGGTTCTTTTTCGATTGCGTAGGCTAAAGCTATGGGGTTAAGATAAATGGTGAAGGGTGATGTTTTTCTTGGAACTAATTAAGAAGTTAATTATTGAAGGAGATAATCTAATAGTGATTCAATCTATCAAAAAATTATGAAAAATTCCTTGGATTATTAACTCTTTGATTGCAGATATATACGACTGAATATCTAAAGTTGTTTGAGGACATCTAAAGTTGTTTCAGGAGGTGAAGAGTTTGCATGTACGTATAGAAAGGGCAACAAAGTTGCGGATTGGATGGTCATTGGGGTCACTCTTCTGTTTCTCTCTCTTATTGGTTCGAGTCGGCCAAGGTGGCAGATATGTTACTACGTTAGGACACTGTTGAACCCCATGTATGTTGTGCACATGTGAGTTGTCCCATATTGGAGAAAGATGAGAGAAAGTACCACAATATAAGCTAGAGGAGCTACTCCTAGTATTGTCAATTGGTTTTAGTATGGAACCTCCTTTGGGCTTGTATGTGGACTGACCTCTCCTCCTCCGTATTGGGTTACCAAGGTCCATTTTTAGTCATATCAAATTTATCAAACACATATATGAGATTTGGGAACAAAATTAAATACATGCTTATGTAAGCAAAGCGTGGATGATGGACTAGAGACCACCTTTCTCTACGTGATCCTACTCCAAAACGCAATCTTGAGGAAAAGGAAATAATTTTTTTAAAAAAGAGAATTGCGGCAAATCAGTCCCATGAGATAATAACATCACATTAAACCTCTTTTTTTAAAAAAAAACTACTATTATTTATTAATTTTTGTTTTGGCAAACATTGATAACTTTTCAAGAATTGCGGCAAATCACTCCCACGAGATGATAAAAAGTGTGTATTTTTTTATGTCCTTATTCATTATTGTTATTTTTACAGATTTATTGTGTTTCTCAACTATTATATGTACGTGTTCTTTTATAATCAATATGTTGTTTATTATTGTATTACATCATGTTCTTTTATAATCAGTATGATGTTCTTTGTTTTAGAACTTCATGTTCTATTTATATTTTTATTCGTTGTTATGACTATTTTCATAATTTTTTGCTTCTCATATACGCATATGTTCTTTTATGAGTTCACTCATGATACACCCGGGTGTACCATGAGCATGGTACACCCAGGGGTATTTTTGTAATAAATTAGAACTCCAGGTGCTCATTTGACATCAAATTTGTTCATATGGGCATTTTGCTCATTTACTCATTTGCTCATTTTGCTCATTTTGTAATAAAAGTGTTTGCTCATATTCTTAAATGAGTAGAATTGTTTGCTCATTTGTTCATTTTACTCATTTGCTCATTCGCTCATTTTACTCATTTGGAGAAAATAGTCTTGGGTGTACCATGCTCATAGTACACCCAGATGTACTATAAATATTCTCGTTCTCTTATGATCAATATGATGTTTTGTATTTGACATATTCATGTTCTTTTTTAGAAACGGGAAATCTATCAAAAAAGTTGTTGTAACCTAAGGGAACACTCAAGAAGGGGGGGGTTGAATTGAGTGACGAAATCTAATCGATTTTCACAAAAATCCTTTCACAGCTCAGTGCCAGGCTCTGAGCTGAACACTCGAAAATTGCTATTTTGCGTTTTTGCGAATAATAAACTTAAAAGATATTAGATTTGACACAATATATAACGTGGTTCAATCTCACCTCTGAGATCTACGTCCACAAGAAACAAAAACTCTTTTATTTCTTTGAATCCTATAATATCAAACTCTTGATACAATACGATTCCCCTCACTACTAACCCTAGTAATGACTCCCACCAACTTAACTCTAAGTGTTGGCACTCTCAATAATGTAAAAGTTACAAGAAAGAACGATCCTCAAAGATGTGCTTCTTAGTCAAGCAAATAGAGGACAATTACAATTATGAAATAGTAACTTAAACCTAACCGCTCAGTGCTATGCTCAGTGCCAAGGAAAGAGTTTTCAGCTTTTTACTTAGACTCGATTTTCTTTCTGAAAACTTGAGATCTAAAAGTGAATTATGAATCCCTTTTATAGAACATGGGTTGGACGAATATCCTTCCAAAGGATATTTTTCAATTCCTTAATTCAAGGGATTTAATTCTCTTTTAGAAAATCAATCTTTATCTTTTTCATCTTTATCTTTATTCTTAAAAAGATATGTTTTCCATAATAGATTTTCTTTTCAACTCAAAAATTATTTTCCAAAATAAAATCTGATTTTATATACCTTGTTTTTAGGAAATTCCAGTTTTATAAAATCTCTTTGAAAAACACGTTTTTTAGAAAACACGTTTTAAATAAAATTATTTTATAAAAAATCTTTTTAACACGTTTTAAGGAAACTCGATTTCTGTAAAAATCTTTTTTCTAAAATTCTTTTATTTTGTAAAACACATTTTAAGGAAATACAATTTTTATAAAATATTTTTCTAAAGCTTACGTTTTATCAAAACACGGTTTTTATCAAAATCTTATTTTTATTAAAATCTTTTCCTTAACTCGGTTTTATCAAAAACTTATTTTCCTAATCCCTTTTGATTTCTGATTTTAAAAACTTATTTCCTTTTTATATAGAAATATAATTTTAATATAATCATTTACTTTCTTAACTCAAAGAAGATAATAATTATATTAACTTTATATTTCTATATTGAGCACATTGCATATTACTAAGCATATTACATTTGAATCTAAAGTTACTATTCTAAGAAATTATAAACTCGAACTTCATTCTTGATTCTTCTTTTCTTCAAAGTCTTCGTTTATCAATTTCTTTCTTCTTCATGCATCTGTTGTAACTGTTACATACTTTCATGCTATAACATATTATATTAATTTTCACCATCAAAACATAACATGTGCATAAAACATAACATGTACATGCACAACAAATTCCCCCTTTTTGATGATGACAAACCATAAATATAATATTGTTAAATAAACAATTGTTCCCCCTTAAAGTATGCATATATTCTTTTGTTCCCCCTCAAAGAATGCATGGATTATTCACCCTTTATAGAATCTATCCGTACATCAGATTAATAGCATTCAATTATTCACTTTTGTCCCACATGCTCATTTATATTCAATTCACATTAGCTCAACCTAGGATATCATCAAGACACAAAGTCAATATTATATACCTTCTTTTCCCCCTTTTGTCATTCTCAAAAAGTACATAAAGACAAAAAAATCATTCACACAATCAGAAGAGTTTAAAATAATCCAATAGCTCAACTAATTAAGCTAGTGATGCTGGTGCTACAACCAACACCAATTCACAATCTTCAGAATAATCCAAAATAACATCCAACAGTATCGAAAACAGTTTTAACAAAAAATTTGTCCAAAAACTACAAGGAATATGCAAAGATACATAGTAGAACTGGGATCAAAGGAGTTAAGGTGATCAAGGCAGTAGAAGTGGGAAAAATCTGGGCATGATGGAGAGGGTGATCAGAAATAGTACGGCTAATGGTAGCATTGTCCACCCATACACAACCGGCCAATTTTGAGTCTTATAATCCGAGAACCCAACATAGGGAACACCAAGAATATCAGCTAATGTATCAACATCCATATAAATCGAAACCCCATTAATATTTGCCTTTAATTCCAACATATCTGAAAGTTCTATGGTTTGATAAAATTCTTTAACTTCTTGAGTTTGAATGGCTTTAAGCAAAAACTTGAACACAGGTTTCGAAATCCACGGGGCTGCGAAAACGCGCCCAGAAAGAATTTTTATGCCGGCGGAGGAAGCAGTTCGACGACGCTTTGATGAAGACGGGTCGAATGACGGAGGGTCGGTGACAGCGGAAGTTTTGCGTTTGCGGGTCGAAATCCATATATATTTTTTTTTTTTTTTTTTTTTTTTTTTTTTTCCGGTCATTCGTACCAGCAGCATCGCACCGTTTTCGAGTCGGCGGAGTTTATGAGGTGGTAGCAGCGGAAGTCATCGGAATTTTCCGGTTGAGTGTTCGAGTGATGGGTTTTGTAACGGGCTTTTTCGGAACCGGAATTTCATGTTGTGGTATTTTCTTGGACGGTTGTTTTGAGGCGAAGGTTTTGGAAACAAGTGAATGGTTTGGAGGTAGAGGTGGAGGGGTAGAGGTTTTCAGGGGAGAAGGAGTCGCCGGTGAGGTGGTCTTTCTTTTAAAGATCCGGCGGGTGGTTTTTTTTTTTAATTTGGAGGAGAGATTGTGTTTGGGCTTTTAGTTCACTATGCACCTCTAACAACCTTGCATACATTTTTTTAAAAAAATTTTGAAAACCAATATTTTGAAATTATTTTAGTTTTTATCAAAGCAACATCAAATGGATATTTTCGAAAACATGATACTTTTGTTGGAGTTTTTCATGGAATTTTTCTAAAGCAACTTAGGTGTCAGTTATCAGGACAGCATCAATAGCCTTTTTAGGAGTCTTGGATTAAATAAAAAACTGACTTAGTGTAGATATAATCTTTCGAACTCTTAAGATGTAAAGGGGTCAAATAAGCACATAAATCAACTAAGTACCAGAAATCAATCCCAAAGCTAATCTAAGTTTTTCAAATCTTTCATGAGCAAGTGGTTTAGTGAAAATATCAGCTATTTGGTCTTCAGTACAAATAAATTCAAGGGCTTCCTTTTTCTACATGATTACTTGTTTGTTTTAGGAACCCATATTTGCTTGGGTCCCTTTTTCTTACGTTGAGCATCTAATATGTCTTTCCTAACCCATATTTGAGTGACATGTTTAATGTTCTTTGCAATTCGATTTTTCTTTTTGTTACAGTCCTCAATTAGGTGTCCATTATTTCCACAAAAGTTGCAAATAAGATATTCAGGAAGGCCAACATATTTTCTTTTTCGAAAGTCTCTTTCGAAGGGTCTGGCACTGAGCCTGGCACTGAGTCGCTGGTCAGAATATCCTAATCCTGTTTTATTCATGTTGTTTGTGGTGCAAGTTAGGTAATTTAGAGCATTCTTCCCATTGGTCCATTTTTCGTGCATCTTTCGAGCAATAGAAAGTTGTGATTCTAAATATTCAACTGAGGTGTTCAAATCACTACTTCTTTTTCGGGAAATCTCTAAGTCCTTTTTAACCTTGTCCAGTTCTTCTTTTATTTTCTCATCACTAGGTAGCGTGAGTGGGACAATTTCAGATTGTTGTCTTGATTTTTTAAGTTCATTCAACTCGTGATTTAAATTTTCAATTTGTTCCTCAAGACTAGACTTTTCAGCTTGGAACTCAGTGACTGGCACTGAGTTGTTTACGAGATTATCAACTAGAGTCTTTTCTTGTTTTAGTGTGTTTATCTCTAAGTCTTTCTCGTCAATCCTTTTTATTAGAGTTTTGTTTTCTTTCAGCAATTCCTTATATTCTGTTTCTAATCCAATTTTTAGCCTGGTCAAATTTTTTATTTCCTTTTTCATGTCATCAAAATTATCATTCATGTTTTGACAATCATCAATTACGTTTTCAAGCAATATGACAAGCTTACTTTTGGAGAGAAGATGAATTGAAGGTTTTAAAGAAGTTAGACTTACCTCACTGTCTTCTTCCTCTTCAAGAGGGTTCGAACTTTTAGCCATCAAGCATAGATGTGAGTCGTCATGGCTCAGTGCCGTCTTCAGAGTGGTCTGTACAGCATTCAGACATAGTTTTGCTTCGTGGCTCTGAGCGTGGCACTGATCTTCGTCAGAATCCGAGTCTCCCCAGACTGCTGCGATCATGGCTTTCTTGTACTCCTTCTTAGACTGATCTTGTTTTCTCTAGGCTTTTCTTCATCCCACAGAGGGCATTCTTTAATCCTGTGATCATACTCACCACACTTGAAACAACCAGAGTTAGTAGCACTTTTCTTAGGGTTAGAAGTAGTGCCTTTACCTTTGAAGTTTCCCCTTCTCCTGAAGTTGTTGCTCCTGTTCTCTTTTAAGAAATTTTGAAACTTTCTAGTTAGAGACGCTACTTCTTCATCACTTTCACTATTGTCCGTTTCTACTTCAGTTTTTAAGGCCAACCCTTTATTCTTTGGTTCACTTGATTTAGAGTCTAAAACAAGTTCGTGAGTCATTAAGGAACCAATGAGTTGTTCTAGTGAGAGTTTTGATAAATCCTTAGCCTCTTGAATAGCAGTTATTTTGGAAGCCATTTATTAGTCAAACTTCTTAACACTTTTCTAACTAAATCTTCAGAAGAATAGATTTTTCCTAAAGATCTTAGTTCATTAGTTATTAGTGTAAATCTGGTAAACATATCTTTAATAGATTCATCCTTAGTCATTGTGAACAGTTCATATTGTTGGACTAGTAAATCTATCCTAGACTGTTTTACCTCGTTTGTACCTTCATGTGCCAATTCCAATGTGTCCCAAATTTCCTTAGCAGTGGTGCACGCAGAGATTCTTGAATATTCATCAGGTCCAATTCCAGATTGGAGAATACTCATAGCTTTGAAATTCTTTTCTGCCTTTCCGTAGTCAACAGAATTGTACTCCTCTTCCTTTTTGTCGAACAAGTTACCTTTATCGTCTTTGTTTTGGATAGGAAGAGGTCCAGTCTTGATGATTCTCCAGCATTGAAAGTCAGAACCTTGAATGTATATCCTCATCCTGGTCTTCCACCATCCATAATCTTTCCCGTTGAAAATTGGACACTTGGAATACTTGTCGCGAAAGTCGTCTTGTGTGTTCATGATTTCTATTCTCTAGATGTGAGTCTTACGAGAATAGCCTGCTCTGATACCACTTGTTGTAACCTAAGGGAACACTCAAGAAGGGGGGGTTGAATTGAGTGACGAAATCTAATCGATTTTACAAAAATCCTTTCACAGCTCAGTGCCAGGCTCTGAGCTGAACACTCGAAAATTGCTATTTTGCGTTTTTGCGAATAATAAACTTAAAAGATATTAGATTTGACACAATATATAACGTGGTTCAATCTCACCTCTGAGATCTACGTCCACAAGAAACAAAAACTCTTTTATTTCTTTGAATCCTATAATATCAAACTCTTGATACAATACGATTCCCCTCACTACTAACCCTAGTAATGACTCCCCAACACTTAACTCTAAGTGTTGGCACTCTCAATAATGTAAAAGTTACAAGAAAGAACGATCCTCAAAGATGTGCTTCTTAGTCAAGCAAATAGAGGACAATTACAATTATGAAATAGTAACTTAAACCTAACCGCTCAGTGCTATGCTCAGTGCCAAGGAAAGAGTTTTCAGCTTTTTACTTAGACTCGATTTTCTTTCTGAAAACTTGAGATCTAAAAGTGAATTATGAATCCCTTTTATAGAACATGGGTTGGACGAATATCCTTCCAAAGGATATTTTTCAATTCCTTAATTCAAGGGATTTAATTCTCTTTTAGAAAATCAATCTTTATCTTTTTCATCTTTATCTTTATTCTTAAAAAGATATGTTTTCCATAATAGATTTTCTTTTCAACTCAAAAATTATTTTCCAAAATAAAATCTGATTTTATATACCTTGTTTTTAGGAAATTCCAGTTTTATAAAATCTCTTTGAAAAACACGTTTTTTAGAAAACAGTTTTAAATAAAATTATTTTATAAAAAATCTTTTTAACACGTTTTAAGGAAACTCGATTTCTGTAAAAATCTTTTTTCTAAAATTCTTTTATTTTGTAAAACACATTTTAAGGAAATACAATTTTTATAAAATATTTTTCTAAAGCTTACGTTTTATCAAAACACGGTTTTTATCAAAATCTTATTTTTATTAAAATCTTTTCCTTAACTCGGTTTTATCAAAAACTTATTTTCCTAATCCCTTTTGATTTCTGATTTTAAAAACTTATTTCCTTTTTTATAGAAATATAATTTTAATATAATCATTTACTTTCTTAACTCAAAGAAGATAATAATTATATTAACTTTATATTTCTATATTGAGCACATTGCATATTACTAAGCATATTACATTTGAATCTAAAGTTACTATTCTAAGAAATTATAAACTCGAACTTCATTCTTGATTCTTCTTTTCTTCAAAGTCTTCGTTTATCAATTTCTTTCTTCTTCATGCATCTGTTGTAACTGTTACATACTTTCATGCTATAACATATTATATTAATTTTCATCATCAAAACATAACATGTGCATAAAACATAACATGTACATGCACAACAAAAGTGGAGGTGGTATAAATTAGCATTTCCTCTGGAATAATTTTTCTAATGGAAAATATGTTTTTTTTTGTCTTTACCATTCTTGTCTCTTGGACTATATATATCTTTATCATTTGAAAAGTAGTAGATAACCCTTATGAAAAATATCTTCCATATGTGAGCAAATATCGGGTAGTTATTACCCGTCGCTGCAATTTGTGTGAAATAAACTGGGTTACTGCCGCAATTTCTGTGGAGTAAAATTCATGTTTTTTTATTTTTATTTGAAGGGAGACAAATTTAACAACAAACCACACAAAATCACCTAAATGACGTCATGATTAAACAGATGCACAGAGAGCACCATAGTCTCTGGTGCACCTACATATTTGCGCACCTCTAGTCCCAAATGCTGCACTTTCGCTTATTATTTTCTTGGACATGGTCAATCCTCACATTTTGGCTCTAGGCAAAATAAGATAAAGCATTATTATCTAAGTTCCAATGACAAGCAAAGTATATTATTAAACATCATAAGTACTTTATTACATTAATCGTAAATTGAAGATAATTTATTCTTCTGTGCCCTAATAATAGTACTCGCATAAGTGGAATAGTTCCCGAATGTTACATAATTGAAAACCTTTATTATAATGTATAATAAATTCCTTCAAGATGTGGCTTCAATGATAGAGAAAATAGACTGAAGTGGAATGATGTTGAAGGAAGTAAAGGCAGCTTCCTTTAACAATTTCATCCACTCATCCTCAGTCCTCTCTTTGCCACGGATGGTATTTGTCATCATCAAAATATCAAGAGCAATGGCTGTATCATCAAACATTTCATGTCGTTCAGGGCGAAGAATTACTTCAACAATTATGACTTTTCCTTTCTTCTCGGATACTGCCTTTTGACAGTTCTTTAGGATTTTTAAGCAATCTTCATCCGTCCAATTATGCAAAACGTTCTGCATCACATAAAATTAAGAAGAATTTTTTGAGTAGAAATGCACTAATTTAACCATGTACATGAGGAGATACTGTTAAAAATTTGTATGTAAAACTTTATGATAATTGATAAATAACACTAAATATAATTTAGTCTAGTGGTTAAGACTTTAGTATATGTACTTGAGATTTCGGGATCAAACCCCTATAATATACAATTTCTAAACTTTTTTATTGTACATGAACGACATGAACTAAAATTCCCTAGAGAGAGCGCCACGTGGCACAGTTTCTTGTTTATGCACGCCTTTTAATATATTTGTATAGATGTGCCAAATTGGAACAAGGGTCGTCATCCCAGCCTGCTGCCACTAGCCTTGTATGGCACAAGAGGCATTATGATGGATCGTGGGTAGGGGTGCTTATCGAGCGAGCCGAGCCCGAATAGCACTAGGCTCGGCTCGAGCTCGTTTAACTTTTCATGGGCTCGGCTCGGGTCGTGAGCTCGCTGAGCTCGGCTCGAGCTCGTGATTAGAATTTGCGGCTCGAGCTCGGCTCGTGAACTTGTTTAGGTTCATGAGCTCTTTCTTCTATTATATACCTTAGTTAATATCTTAAAAGAAATACTTAATATAATTTTTAATATATATAAACAATTTTTAATATAAAAACAATTTTTTAATATAAAAATATTTTTTTAATATAAAATATTTTTTTAATATAAATTTTTTTTAATACAAAATATTTTTTTAGTATAAAATAATAATCGAGCTGTTCACAAACTTTACGAGTAGAGCTTTCCCTAGCTCGGCTCATTTAAGTCTTGAGCCGAGCCTGAGCTCGAGCCGATCTTTGACCGAGCTTTGACCTGACCGAGCCGAGTCGAGCCGCTCGCGAGCTTGTCATGCTCATTATCACCCCTAGTCGTGGGCCACTTAAAGACATAATCTATATAAAAAAATTGGCCTGAGCCTAGCACGAGTATGATGGATCAACCTGCCTCTTAGCCCATTCATTTAAACCAGATAAGAAAAAAAACGATAAAATTTGCAAAGGAGGGTCCATTAAGTCGTGCTTGAACCGTCTCGATAAAATTTAGAAATGAGTCTAGCCCAACACAATTTTCTTTTGCCTATTATAAACCCAACTTGAGGTGGCATGAGTCCCACCGACCCATCATGTGTGCGGGCATGAGGCTCGGTGGCCCCTCAAATGGGCCGACATGACCCAACCCGTTCACAACTCTGAGCAATTTATAGTCTACTATTATCGGAATTAAATTCACTAAAATCCATATAAATTGTGTGACTTTTCATGAAGGGTAAGCCTAGCCTTCAGGAAGCCTGAAACAACATGATAGTACAAATGTAAGATGGAGTAGTATATTAGTAAATTAGTAAATACATTTAATATACATGCTCAATCAAATATAGTGAAGCTATTAATATAAAACAAAATGAGAGAATATATATAGCTATAAGTCAAAAAAAACATTACTTACCTTTAGGATAATATTGTTAGCAGAAGGAATCTCCTTAAACATGTCACCACCAACATGAGTAACCCCATAATGTAAAGGAGCATTTTCAACAACATGAGACAAATCAAAATTAATACCCTTAAGATGAGGGTATTCTTTAACAATGTTAGCCACCAACTTTCCAGTGCCACCCCCAATATCAACAAGACTACCTTCCAACTTACTAAACCCATCCTTATACCCTTTGATAACAGCATCTATTACAGTTCTAGTTATAGCAGCCATACCACTGTTAAACATGCTATTAAACTCAGGGTGGTTAGATGCCATTTCCCAAATAGACTCTCCATGAGCCTTAACAAAAGGGATCCCACCTTCTTTGATCGAACGACTAATCTCGTACGCTGGTTTCGTGATCGAAAGGTCGGTGAAGGTTAGAATCGTAGGAGCTAGGCTAAGCTCTTGATCATGCAAGAGCCACTTAGAGGTTGTGGTTAGACCATACAATGTTAAGGTTTCCCCTGATGGTTGTTCATTGCAATGAGCGGTGAAGATTTTCTTTCGAACTAGCATACGCATGACACGCTCAAGACACATTATATCAAGGGAAGGAGAGTCTATTTTTAAGGCTATTTGAGATAAGCTCATTGCTTGGCCATGCGAGTAAATGATATCGGCGATGCGAAGCTCTACAGCAGATCTTAGCACTAGGCTATCTATATAGGCGAAGATGGTCTTGTGCACCTCGGCCTGGCCTTGGAGGATCTCAGCATCCTCAGTAACATTTATTCCTAGTACTAATTCATTGCTCGGCATTTTTCTCTCGGCTAATAATAATTCTACGTACTCCTTAACAATTACAATACTTAGTTTTGATTTTGGTTTGAGTACTAGTTATGCAGTTATACTTGTATGGAGTGTCACATGAAGTCATGAACATATATATATGTATATAATTCAGGAAGAAATGACGGACTACTCCAATATGTCCAAAACAAGAATAGTAGCGAGTGTAAGTTGATGCTTCATTTTCATTCAGGGCCCTACTGTCTACATCAATACGCAAGAGGAGTTGTTGGGTAATGTAGAATGAAGAAGGCAGAAGTGTCACAAGAGACGAAATTGATACTTTTCATTAATTTAATCGTCAAAGGAATAGAAATACAGAGCTAATAAGCAAAGTCCAACTAAACTACAGGAGAATCGTGTGGGAGTACAATGGTTGGAGCTCCCACCTCCCATCCTAATGGTCAAGAGTTCGACTCTCATCAACCTCATATTTGAGCTCCCCTAATTCATGAGGGTCAAGCCTGTTTGAGCCAGTAAAGTACTGAATCAAAAAGAAAAAAGTAGAGTACTTGATAAAAACAGGGAATTAGAATAATTAGACTTTGTACTGACTTAGGGGGGTGTTTGGTTATAAGGTTTCAAGAAAGAAAAAGAGAATTGAGTTCCTTATTTCCCTTTGTAAGAGTTTGATTAGTGCTTTTTCTTAAACCCATACAACTATTATTGTTGTTGTTGTTCCCCTAAATTTAACATAATATTAAAATAGTTGGAGTACTACTTATAACTTATATAATTATTAGACTACTTAATAATAAAAAGGAACTAAGATATTAGAATGATTATATACTACTTTTTAAATAAGTCAACAATAATTAGAACATTATGGATACATTAAAAACACAACTAATAAATTGTATATGAGCAAAAGTAACTTTGAAGCTATACACTTCACACTTTGTTGGAATATAGCATAGTTAGCTCAATAAGCAAAGTGGTTAGCATTGTAATTAGTTGTAGTGGTTAGTTAGCTTTAGTGATATAACATAGATTAGTTGTTAGTATGCACATGATATACATATATAACAACAAATGTATAGAGTTGTACTTAACACAAACATAATACAGAATATTTTTCCTTCTCTCTCTACTTCTCTCTCCTCTGTTTTCTCTCTTCTTCAACCTCTGCCATCTTCCATGGCAGAATACCATTTCTTTCCCCCATAGATTGAGAATTCTAACATGGTATCAGAGCGGGAATGATCCTAGCTCGTAAATTTCGCACAAATTTTTGTTCAAATCAAATCCATAATTCATCATATTTTCCCCAAAAATTTTCTGTTCGAATTTTTCTGAATTCATGCTCATAATTGAGCAATTAGGATTCGATTATCCCATTTATCATCTAATTTCATTCACAAATCATCTTTTCGAACCTCGAATCGAACGATTTATCGATTCTTGGGGGTTTTCCCCAATTTCTAGGGTTCTTTTGCGACAGTGTTGTTGATTCGCGAACCTAAAATCATTATTTCTCACTAATTCGTTGTGATAATTCGTTAATCAGCGTTTGATCGATATGTTGTATCATCAACTTTATCATTCTTGATCTCAAGATTTGTCAAGATTTGTCAAGATTTCAAGAATTTTCTGATTTTTTGTTCGAGTTCCATGAATGATGACTCTCTGCCTCAATTTTAGATGTAGACCTTAGCCCTCGTCCTCACATTTGAGAGTAGTTTGAGTTGATTGGCTGCAGCAAATTTCTTTTTGGGTTCCCACTTCTGATTTTGGTGCTTTCGCTAGTCGGCTTTCCTGCATCTGTTCCCAAAATATTGTGGTTTGATTATCTTGAATCTAAGCTTGCAAATTCATTTTTGATTAATAGCTTGCTTGCTTTCAGTGTTGGTGATTTGTTAAAGGAGAATGTGGCGTATTTCACTCATGGGTTGCAACTTGCAAGTTAATGCGTGCTGTTATGTTTACTTGGATTTTTGTGGTCCTTATTACTGAGATGGTGTTACAATTCACTTTATTATGATTATGTTGATTTGTGGAAATAGCAATTTCTTGATTTGTTTAGATTCTTGGTATACAGTTGAAGCAATGTTGAATTTTTTGGTTTTGGGGTGCAATTTGGTGAATTGTTGCCGCAAGTTTTTTTTGGTGAATCTGGGATTCTTGAAAATTCTCTGAATTTTGTCCATGAATTCTTTTCTTCTTGAAATTTCTCTATCTCTTATGAGATTAGTTTCTCTTTATCCTGATATTTTCTCTGATAATTTTCAAATCCTCTGTGATCATTTTCCTTCTATTTTTTTTTTTCAGCTTCTAAACACATTCATTTCTCTCTCTTTTATTCTTTCCATATTCCCTCTGCTTGATTTTGCCCATAGTGGCTTGTTGTGACCCATAGTGGTCTGTTTTTGTGCCCATTAGAGGCTTTTCTTGGACCTATAGAGGTCATTTTTGGACCCATAGTGGTCATTGTTGAAGATCCATAGAGATCATTTGATAGTCTTATGACTTTAACCTCCAAATTTTGATAGTCCTATGACTTTAACCTCCAAATTTTGATAGTCCTATGACTTTAACCTCCAAATTTTGATAGTCCTATGACTTTAACCTCCAAATTTTGATAGTCCTATGACTTTAACCTCCAAATTTTGATAGTCTTATGACTTTAACCTCTTGATTGATCATTGAGATCAAGTTTAAGCCCATTGAGGCATTTCTTTGAGACCCAAAAGTGGTCATTTCGTATTTCTCTCCTTCACAAATTCCTAAACACATTCCTCTTTTTCACTTCTTACACACTCTCAAGTTCATTTCTCTTTCCATCTCCTTTCTATGGTTATTCTTCTTCAAGCTTAGAGTGCTTTTCAACCCCTCTAAGCTTGAGGGGGGGAATTAGGTAGTAATGGTTCTCTTGCTGAGATCATTGATGTGGTGTCGATGTTGGAGGTTGTTTGGATGTGTTTGGTTGCTGGTGATTGGTGGTAAGTTGGCAGATTATGGTGTTGAATTGGTGAGGTGTGCTTGGTTGAATGCATTAGTTGTGGTGGTGTGAAGTTTGATAGTTTGCAGAAATTGAAAACATAGTACAGCAGAAGGTATTATGCCACTTGGCTGTCCATTTCTTCTGAAGTTCCTGGTCATTTAGTTGGTCCGAGAATGTGATCTGATATTACACAACTGCTGCTGCCTATGGTTTTGAGACTACAAATTTTGGTTGCTGCCATGATTTAGCCTCTTCGAAGTGTGTGCTGGTAGCATATGGTTGCAGCAAGTTTTCACTTTTCACTTTCCACATCTCAGTCTTGGTTGCTAGCTCCTGATTGGTTGATAGTTCAAGCTCAGCATCAAAACTCTTCTTCACCTAGCTCGGTTTCAAACTGTAATGGTTGTCCCACCCATTCCAGTTTGAGGGGCGTGTTGGAATATAGCATAGTTAGCTCAATAAGCAAAGTGGTTAGCATTGTAATTAGTTGTAGTGGTTAGTTAGCTTTAGTGATATAACATAGATTAGTTGTTAGTATGCACATGATATACATATATAACAACAAATGTAATAGAGTTGTACTTAACACAAACATAATACAGAATATTTTTCCTTCTCTCTCTACTTTCTCTCTCCTCTGTTTTCTCTCTTCTTCAACCTCTGCCATCTTCCATGGCAGAATACCATTTCTTTCCCCCATAGATTGAGAATTCTAACATGGTATCAGAGCGGGAATGATCCTAGCTCGTAAATTTCGCACAAATTTTTGTTCAAATCAAATCCATAATTCATCATATTTTCCCCAAAAATTTTCTGTTCGAATTTTTCTGAATTCATGCTCATAATTGAGCAATTAGGATTCGATTATCCCATTTATCATCTAATTTCATTCACAAATCATCTTTTCGAACCTCGAATCGAACGATTTATCGATTCTTGGGGGTTTTCCCCAATTTCTAGGGTTCTTTTGCGACAGTGTTGTTGATTCGCGAACCTAAAATCATTATTTCTCACTAATTCGTTGTGATAATTCGTTAATCAGCGTTTGATCGATATGTTGTATCATCAACTTTATCATTCTTGATCTCAAGATTTGTCAAGATTTGTCAAGATTTCAAGAATTTTCTGATTTTTTTGTTCGAGTTCCATGAATGATGACTCTCTGCCTCAATTTTAGATGTAGACCTTAGCCCTCGTCCTCACATTTGAGAGTAGTTTGAGTTGATTGGCTGCAGCAAATTTCTTTTTGGGTTCCCACTTCTGATTTTGGTGCTTTCGCTAGTCGGCTTTCCTGCATCTGTTCCCAAAATATTGTGGTTTGATTATCTTGAATCTAAGCTTGCAAATTCATTTTGATTAATAGCTTGCTTGCTTTCAGTGTTGGTGATTTGTTAAAGGAGAATGTGGCGTATTTCACTCATGGGTTGCAACTTGCAAGTTAATGCGTGCTGTTATGTTTACTTGGATTTTTGTGGTCCTTATTACTGAGATGGTGTTACAATTCACTTTATTATGATTATGTTGATTTGTGGAAATAGCAATTTCTTGATTTGTTTAGATTCTTGGTATACAGTTGAAGCAATGTTGAATTTTTTGGTTTTGGGGTGCAATTTGGTGAATTGTTGCCGCAAGTTTTTTTGGTGAATCTGGGATTCTTGAAAATTCTCTGAATTTTGTCCATGAATTCTTTTCTTCTTGAAATTTCTCTATCTCTTATGAGATTAGTTTCTCTTTATCCTGATATTTTCTCTGATAATTTTCAAATCCTCTGTGCTTCTCTTTTTTTTTTTTTTCAGCTTCTAAACACATTCATTTCTCTCTCTTTTATTCTTTCCATATTCCCTCTGCTTGATTTTGCCCATAGTGGCTTGTTGTGACCCATAGTGGTCTGTTTTTGTGCCCATTAGAGGCTTTTCTTGGACCTATAGAGGTCATTTTTGGACCCATAGTGGTCATTGTTGAAGATCCATAGAGATCATTTGATAGTCTTATGACTTTAACCTCCAAATTTTGATAGTCCTATGACTTTAACCTCCAAATTTTGATAGTCCTATGACTTTAACCTCCAAATTTTGATAGTCCTATGACTTTAACCTCCAAATTTTGATAGTCCTATGACTTTAACCTCCAAATTTTGATAGTCTTATGACTTTAACCTCTTGATTGATCATTGAGATCAAGTTTAAGCCCATTGAGGCATTTCTTTGAGACCCAAAAGTGGTCATTTCGTATTTCTCTCCTTCACAAATTCCTAAACACATTCCTCTTTTTCACTTCTTACACACTCTCAAGTTCATTTCTCTTTCCATCTCCTTTCTATGGTTATTCTTCTTCAAGCTTAGAGTGCTTTTCAACCCCTCTAAGCTTGAGGGGGGGAATTAGGTAGTAATGGTTCTCTTGCTGAGATCATTGATGTGGTGTCGATGTTGGAGGTTGTTTGGATGTGTTTGGTTGCTGGTGATTGGTGGTAAGTTGGCAGATTATGGTGTTGAATTGGTGAGGTGTGCTTGGTTGAATGCATGTTGTGGTGGTGTGAAGTTTAATAGTTTGCAGAAATTGAAAACATAGTACAGCAGAAGGTATTATGCCACTTGGCTGTCCATTTCTTCTGAAGTTCCTGGTCATTTAGTTGGTCCGAGAATGTGATCTGATATTACACAACTGCTGCTGCCTATGGTTTTGAGACTACAAATTTTGGTTGCTGCCATGATTTAGCCTCTTCGAAGTGTGTGCTGGTAGCATATGGTTGCAGCAATTTTCACTTTTCACTTTCCACATCTCAGTCTTGGTTGCTAGCTCCTGATTGGTTGATAGTTCAAGCTCAGCATCAAAACTCTTCTTCACCTAGCTCGGTTTCAAACTGTAATGGTTGTCCCACCCATTCCAGTTTGAGGGGGCGTGTTGGAATATAGCATAGTTAGCTCAATAAGCAAAGTGGTTAGCATTGTAATTAGTTGTAGTGGTTAGTTAGCTTTAGTGATATAACATAGATTAGTTGTTAGTATGCACATGATATACATATATAACAACAAATGTAATAGAGTTGTACTTAACACAAACATAATACAGAATATTTTTCCTTCTCTCTCTACTTTCTCTCTCCTCTGTTTTCTCTCTTCTTCAACCTCTGCCATCTTCCATGGCAGAATACCATTTCTTTCCCCCATAGATTGAGAATTCTAACATGTTGGAACATTTATAGGGTAATGGGTTTGAAACTCATAAGGATATGTACTAGAAGAGGAGGAGGTCTAGTATGCAAAAGGCTAGAGTGCATCAAGTGGCAAAACGCATTGATAAACCAAGGGAGACAGAAGACTGGCCGCGAGTCGCGACAACCGTCGCGAGTCGCGACCAGTGGCCCGTCGCGAGTCGCGACAGGCGTCGCGGGTCGCGACCAGCGCCTCGCGACTCGCGAGCTTTTCGCGAGTCGCGACGTGTCTTCTGCCTTGGAATGCGAAAAGATGCCTTGACGGTTTTATGTCCGTTGTGATGTTATGGCTCATTTTAATGACCTTTAAGGTCCTTAAATCAGCTGATTAAAGGCCTTTGATGGGTGATTAAAATGGGGGTTATGGTTAGATACTCTAGTCAATGAAAGGTTTATTCTTCCTATATAAACCTTGGGATTCCTATGAGTGAGGGTTGAAGAAAATCAGAATTTCTATTCTATACTCTCTCAAATACTTCTTGCTTAGCTTAAGAGAAAACTTGCAATCTTCTCTTGAGTGTTCTTCACAAACACAAAACACAAGTTCTTGTTGATTCACTTAGAAGATCATCTAAGTGGATTGTTTCTCTCCATTGTATCTCATTAGTTATTTCGTGTTAACCCGGTGATCCTAGAGGGGCGAAATTAAACTAATAGGAAAGCGTAGTTTCCGTGCCTTGGAGTGGATATCCGGTTCTCTCATTGATCACAAAGTATAACAATCTATTAGTTTAATTTCTTTCTTTTCGGATATGGCTCAATCACTCAAGGACATGACTATGAACTTCCAAAAGTTGGATAAGTTTGAGGGGGTGGGCTATCGGAGGTGGCAAAAGAAGATGCACTTCTTGTTGACCGCCTTGAATGTGGTGTATGTGTTATCAACTCCTATGCCACCACTCCCGGAAGATGGAGAGGAAGAGCCTCTTGAGACTACTAGGAAGAGGATAAGTGGGAGAATGATGACTACATTTGTCGTGGTCATATTCTCAACTCTCTCACCGACCCGTTGTTTGATCTCTACCAAAATGTGGAGAGTGCAAAGGAACTTTGGGACGCTCTTGAGGCCAAGTACATTTCGGAAGATGCTTCAAGTAAGAAATTCCTTGTTAGTAATTTTAATTCTTTTAAAATGACTAATGATCGGCCTATTATGGAGCAATTCCATGAGGTTCATCATATTTTGAACCAAATAAGATCACATGGTATGGTGATGGATGAGGCAATTGCGGTTGCCTCAATCATTGACAAATTACCAAATTCTTGGAAAGATACAAAACATCTTTTAAAACATAAAAAGGAAGACATGTCCATGGAGCAATTAGGAACTCATCTTCGTATTGAAGAGGGGATCCGGGCTCAAGATGGGGTTAAGGATACTACTCCTAGTATTCCTAAATCTACCGTTAATTTGGTAGAGGTTGGTGGGTCTAGTAAGACCAAGAAATCCAACAAACAACAACAACAACAACATAACAAAACAATGTTGCAAACAAGAAGAGGAAGACCCTCTCTTGTTGGATATGCAATGGTCCTCATCTTAAGAGGGATTGTCCTTCTAACAACAAGAAGAAGACAAAGAACACACAACCTAGTGTTGTTCAAAACCAAGGTAACAATGCACATGTTAATGTAATTGAAGAAATGCATTTTGTTGCTATGATTTCTGAAATTATGTGTGTGCAGGTTGATGATTCTTGGTGGATAGATTCGGGAGCCTCTAGACATGTGTGCAATAACAAGGATTTCTTCAAGTCTTTGAAAGATTTGGATGATGGTCCAATCTTGTATATGGGGAATGATTCTACGGTAAAGGCTAGAGGAATAGGCCAAGTAGAATTGTTGTTAACCTCGGGAAAGACTTTAACTCTCCGGGATGTTGTGTATGTACCGGAAGTTAGGAAGAATCTTGTGTCAGGAGGTCTCTTGAATAAGTATGGTTTTAAAGTTGTTTTTGAGTCGGATAAATTTGTACTTTCCAAGGGTGGTATTTTTGTTGGACAAGGTTTCTTTTGTAATGGAATGTTTAAATTTAGTATTGATAATAAAATTGGTACTAGTTCTATTTACATGCTTGATGTTTCTTCTCTATGGCACAATCGTTTATGTCATGTGAATTATCGTAGATTATATGACATGTCTAAAATGGGGTTGATACCTCCTTTCGATTTAAAGTTAGAGAAGTGTACACTTGTGTGCTAAATAAAATTACAAAAAATCCTTATCCTAGTGTGACTAGACAAACGGTATTGCTTGAATTGGTGCATAGTGACTTGTGTGACTTTCATAGTTCACCTTCTTTAGGAAATAAGAAATATGTTGTAACTTTTATTGATGATTTTTCAAGGTTTTGTTACATATATTTTATTATTTACTAAAGATGAAGCACTAGAAAAGTTTAAGACCTTTAAAATCGAAGTGGAACTCCAACTTAATCAAAAGATTAAAAGACTTCGAACGGATAGGGGTGGTGAATATTATAATCCAAGTTATTTTAGTTCCATTGGTGTAATTCATGAAACAACCGCCCCATACTCACCTCAAAGTAATGGTATAGCGGAAAGGAAAAATAGGGTCCTAAAAGAAATGGTTAATACCATGCTTTCTAATTCGGGTCTTAATGACGGTTTTTGGGGTGATGCAATTTTAACTGCATGTTACATTTTAAATCGAGTTCCTAATAAAAGGAATAAGACTACCCCTTATGAACTTTGGTGTAATAAAAAGCCTAATCTCAATTACCTTAAGGTATGGGGTTGTAGGGCAATTGTCAAATTGACGGAACCTAAAAGGAAAACTTTAGGTGAAAAAGGAATTGATTGCATTTTTATAGGCTATGCGGTACATAGCAAAGCCTATAGGTTTTATGTCATTGAGCCCAATGACTTTGTCTCTATTCACTCCGTGATAGAGTCAAGGGATGCAATATTTGATGAGACTAGATTCTCATCGATTCCAGACCAAAGGACATGATACCTAGTACTAGTTCCAATGTTGTAGATGACATTGCAAATGATCATGATACTACAACACCGGAAATTAGGAAAAGTAAACGAATTAGAAAAGAGAAATCTTTTGGACCGGATTTTCAACTATATTTAGTTGAAGGGTCAAGGGAGTCAATTTCGACTCAAATTTCATATTGTTACAATATGGAGGAGGATCCTAGGTCCTTTGATGAGGCTATGAAGTCTCATGATTCTGCTTTCTGGAAAGAGGCAGTGAATGATGAAATGGATTCTATAATGGGTAATCACACTTGGATTTTAGCTAATTTACCTCCCGGTTGCAAACCCCTAGGTTGTAAATGGATTTTTGTAAGGAAAAAGAAAATCGATGGAACCATACTAAAACATAAGGCCCGGTTAGTGGTCCAAGGTTTTAGGCAAAGATATGGTATCGATTACTTTGATACTTATGCTCCAGTAGCTAGAATAGCTACTATTAGACTATTGATAGCATTAGCTGCGATTCATGGTCTAGTAATTCACCAAATGGATGTAAAAACTGCTTTTCTTAATGGTGAATTGGAGGAGGAAGTGTACATGAATCAACCTGAAGGGTTTGTGGTTAAAGGTCAAGAAACTAAAGTTTGTAAATTGGTTAGATCTTTGTATGGTCTTAAACAAGCACCTAAGCAATGGCATCAAAAATTTGATGAAGTTGTGTTGTCTAGTGGGTTCAAAATAAATCAGTCCGATAAGTGTGTATATAGCAAATTTGATAATAACGGTAAAGGAGTTATAATTTGCTTATATGTTGATGATATGCTTATTTTTGGGACTGATTTGGAACAAGTGGAAAAGACCAAAGTCTTCCTTTCCTCTAGCTTCTCCATGAAAGATTTGGGTGAAGCGGATGTTATTCTAGGTATTAGAATAATAAGAGGGAAAGGGTCGTTTTCTTTATCACAATCTCATTATATTGAGAAAGTGGTCAAGAGGTATAATGAGTCAAATTCGACTCATTTTGCTACTCCTATGGATCCTAGTATTCACTTGGTTCCGAGTAGTGGTACTCCAATTTCACAATTGGAGTATGCAAGCTTAATTGGAAGCTTGATGTATGCTATGACTAGCACTCGGCCGGATATAGCCTTTGCTATTGGCAAGCTCAGTAGGTATACTAGTAATCCTAGTATGTTGCATTGGCAAGCATTGAGAAGAGTGTTAAGGTACTTGAATAAGACCTTGGATTATGTCATAACATACAATAAGAACCTTCTATCTTAGAAGGTTACTCGGATGCTAGTTGGATTTCGAATAAGGAAGATTATTCATCCACTAGTGGTTGGGTGTTTCTTCTTGGAGGAGGTGCCATTTCATGGGCTTCCAAGAAGCAAACATGTATAACGGATTCCACTATGGCATCGGAATTCATTGCTTTGGCTTCTTGTTGCCAAGAAGCGGAATGGCTAAGGAATGTGTTGAGTGAGGTGGACTTATGGGTGAAACCAATGTCACCTCTTGCTATCCATTGTGATAGTGCATCAACCATAGCTAAAGCATATAGTGAAGTCTACAATGGCAAGTCAAGGCACATTGGAGTTAGACATAGCTATGTGCGGGAAATGATAAGGAATAGTTGTATAACTATTAATTTTGTTCGGTCTAGTTTGAACTTGGCGGATACGTTTACAAAACCGTTGTCAAGGGAACTAGTGAACAAAATGAACAAAGGGATGGGTCTTAAGCCTATTGATCAACCTATGGTGAAGGAAAACTCTATTTGATGTCTAATACAACGTTAGATCTCAAATTCAAGGAGGATAGTACTTCTCTAAGAGGTTGGGAGCACTTGTTTAATACATCCCGAGGTTAGTGCTTGTTGCTACAATGATAAAGAGGTTGAATTTTATTCTTAATAAATCTTTGATAAGGTCTCAATTGTAGGAGCATGTCCGGAAAGATTTACCTATGTAAGCTAGAAGTTTGGCCGCTTCATCAAGTCTTAGGCTTGACTTGGAATGCTTATGAATGGATATGGACACCAAGGCTTCATAGGTGTCGGAGGTTTTAAGAACCTAGTTTATGTTTGTGTGTATTAGTAACTTCAATAATTTGTAATGGTTATATGATTCAAAGCTTTGTCTATCATTATGATCTAAATTATTGTAAAGATTACTTTTACTAAATGGAAATTCAATCGTTAGATATTTCCATGATGCATGAACATGTGTGTTTGCGATTTATAGCAAGTTGAAAAACTTTTCAACATTACCCTATAAATGGGAGGAGGATTGTTGGAACATTTATAGGGTAATGGGTTTGAAACTCATAAGGGTATGTACTAGAAGAGGAGGAGGTCTAGTATGCAAAAGGCTAGAGTGCATCAAGTGGCAAAACGCATTGATAAACCAAGGGAGACAGAAGACTGGCCGCGAGTCGCGACAACCGTCGCGAGTCGCGACCAGTGGCCCGTCGCGAGTCGCGACAGCGTCGCGGGTCGCGACCAGCGCCTCGCGACTCGCGAGCTTTTCGCGAGTCGCGACGTGTCTTCTGCCTTGGAATGCGAAAAGATGCCTTGACGGTTTTATGTCCGTTGTGATGTTATGGCTCATTTTAATGACCTTTAAGGTCCTTAAATCAGCTGATTAAAGGCCTTTGATGGGTGATTAAAATGGGGGTTATGGTTAGATACTCTAGTCAATGAAAGGTTTATTCTTCCTATATAAACCTTGGGATTCCTATGAGTGAAGGGTTGAAGAAAATCAGAATTTCTATTCTATACTCTCTCAAATACTTCTTGCTTAGCTTAAGAGAAAACTTGCAATCTTCTCTTGAGTGTTCTTCACAAACACAAAACACAAGTTCTTGTTGATTCACTTAGAAGATCATCTAAGTGGATTGTTTCTCTCCATTGTATCTCATTAGTTATTTCGTGTTAACCCGGTGATCCTAGAGGGGCGAAATTAAACTAATAGGAAAGCGTAGTTTCCGTGCCTTGGAGTGGATATCCGTTCTCTCATTGATCACAAAGCCTAACATAACACACTTGAATATACATAGCTCTAGGTATTTCCTAATCAATTGCATATGAGCAAAAGTAAACTTGGATATATGATCAAAAATAAATTTGAAATGCTTGAAATAAACAAAAATGACTTTAAAATGAGTTACAACTTATAATAACTTTGAAGCTAGCAAAACTAACTTCGAAACGAACAAGAACCACTATGAAATTAATAAAACAAATGGAA
The DNA here is from genome assembly GCF_026745355.1 of Beta vulgaris subsp. vulgaris. Classification (NCBI taxonomy): domain Eukaryota; kingdom Viridiplantae; phylum Streptophyta; class Magnoliopsida; order Caryophyllales; family Amaranthaceae; genus Beta; species Beta vulgaris. The sequence goes on from NC_079210.1 coordinate 50,866,512, forward strand.
ATGAGCAAATGACTTTTAATTGAACAATTATTGGCTTTTAGTGTAGTTTTATATTCACAAATTCAAATGAATTGGCAGCTTTTAAGCCTGTGCAGCTCATGCTATTTCAAATACTAATGGTAGATTTTTTTTCTTTTTATTTTTTAAAGTAAGATGAAATTCCTTGTAAGTGAAGAAATTTAAGAATTCTATTTTATAAGGATTTGGAATCAAACTCTTGTCACAATAATGTAAGGAGCGCTCCGGCAAACCGCAATTTATTAGAAGGGTGCAGTCTTTTGTAGATCTACTATGATTGCATTTAATTTAAAAAAATACCCAAAATGAAGTGTACTTTTCTTACTATATATGTCTTGTTTCCGATGTAACTCTCATCAACTAGTCCATATATGTCTTGTTTCCGATGTAACTCTCATCAACTAGTCGTATTCTGATGTTGTATGTGTTTCACTTTTATTTTTAATTAAATATCTAAATATTTATTTCTATAGTCAATGAAGTGGGTATAGTCTATGTCTTTTGTAGAACACGTTTGTGACTTGTACTGTGAGTGCATGAGCGAATTGTGGAATTCCTCTTGCACGATGGATTCTAAATTTCTAATGAATCGTCTACTATGGACATCCGTCTATATTGGCTATTGCTATTTGCTAACCTTTTCCATTCAATAGCTAAAATATCTATCAATTATAGACATCAACATTAAGTTAGATACAGCTCATCAAAAATTATTATTTCTTCATAGTAGTTAAAACCTCGATTTCAAATTAGTCAAAATTTACAAAAGAAAAGTATTTCGTTTGATAAACATATAACTTATTACGCACTCTATTGACTTCTTCACTTTAGAGCATGTCCAATGGATGATCCCAAATTAAGGATTATCAATTACTTTATTACTTTTATTAGCTTTTAACCCGTGCAAAATACACGGGAGGTTTTATATAGATATATATTTGGATCCGTGCATAATGCATAGGAATTCTTTTGTTAATTAAGTAGTTGTTTTGTTTCAAATTTATTGAATCCATAATTATAAGAATTCATGCCTTTATAATGAAATAATGTAAACTGTAGAATTATATTTCATGATATATAAAAATCCTTTGTTACAATTTTTAAACTTTAAAAATCTTATAATCGTAATATATACATATATAAATACATAGATGAAACAAAATACACATTAAAGTGCGCGGGAATATTTTTTTTTTGTAAATTTAGGATTTTAGGATGTTTCTCCTAAAATCATGGTTTGAATATTAGCTCGTGATTTAAAGTTTTTATAATCATATCGTGTAATAAAAAATTATTTAAAAACCGACTTATGACCCGTGCGTTCAATGACTGATGTAGCTAATGTCATGATAAAATACACGGGAGATTTATTGTTGAAGAGATATATTAAAAAAATATTGATGATTATTTTTTTTATACAAATTCTTTAGTAACACAGATATACAATAAATTAATGTGGGACGCGGTAGCTTTTTGTCTTAAATACGTCAATTTTATTAATCTAAAAGTGACCCATTTAAAATTAAAAGTTACACTTTGCTTATAGGTACTTACCTCTTTTAACTTGTGAAATCACCCATTTGATTTTTTTTTTTTAATTATTTTTGAAGATTATTTGCAGAATAAAATTATTTTCCCCTTTTCTAGATTCTTTGTTATTCTTTGATTATCTTACTATTAGATATATTTATTGAAAGGCTCCTACACTTCGATACCACTATTTTGTTTGTGATGGTAATTGACAATGGTATATCAAATCTTCTTGAGCTATAGTTATGTGTAATAATATGGTTGTTGTATAATAATTACATAAGGTAATTCATTTTACACAAATTATTTTCAATCTTCGTCATCCATAGCCCGACTGTATAATAATATGGTTGTTGTATAATAATATGGTTGTTTTTTTATTCCATTTAATTTCAATTATATAAACCAAAATCCTATTTTGAAAAAACTTTAATCAATGTCGCTTGTTTCCTCTTAATCGAGTGCAAATCTAAGTGAGACTGTGAGAGTGGAATCATAGATTGTCAACTTTCTAACGTGATAGTTTTTTTTTTATATGACGCTTTATTATTTTTTGTTTATACTTCAAATCGGTGAATATGCACTCAATAGTTTTGTTTAATTAAAAGTTGTACCAATTCGATCTCTTAGCTTTAACCCCACTAAATCCTAATAAATAGGTGGCCATTGAATTTATGAGTTGATAATTTAAGCTTTAATTTTTAATAACTTTTTTAAAAAGTATTTATTTTTACCGAGAATTAAAAAGAAGGTGGTTGATAGTATGTATTTACTTCCATTTATGATGTAATGATTTGTTTTGGTTTGATGTGGAGAGTGGAGAGTGGAGAGAAAAATGCAAAAAAAATCGCTAATATATAGTATTTAATAGGAAAATATTTAGAAATTAATCTACATAAATATACAAACTTACTAAAGTTACAAACATTGTAATTGATGCATTCCATTAGTAAGAATTATTTTCGTGAACTTTCAGCGGATGGGACTACATCTTATACACGTGGTAGAAGGCATGAGGGGGCTTTTGGCAAATGACATGTGGGCAGATTTTTTAGTGAATGACACATAAGCCAATTGAACCTTGTTTTATATATACTAGCCTTTTGTGCACGCGATGCATGCGAGGATACATCCAAATGAATCATGATAGGTTGGTTTGGGTTATTTTTTATTTTGAGCAATAAAACTTGTGCATTGCCTGTCTGATTTGATTTAGGAGGATTTTTTTAAAAAAAATCTTGCTTGTTAACCAGGAACAGTTGGTCCATATACTTATTTGCCACTTAAATCGGTGAAGAGTAATTTTTCTCCTTTTCTAAATGTTCACACTTTGAGTTTCAATTATATTTGAAATGAAATTTTAAATTTTTCATACACAATCTGATTTTGCATGAAATGGTCATTTTAATTTTTCTCCTAAATTTTAACACTTTGAGTTTCAATTATATTTGAAATGAAATTTTAAGTTTTTCATACATAATCTGATTACGTATGAAATGGGCATTTTTAATTTTTCTCCTTTTCTAAATTTTAACACTTTGAGTTCAATTATATGTGAAATGAAATTTTAAAATTTTCATACAAAATCTGATTTCGCATGAAATGGTTTTCGCAAATTAATGTAATTTTTTTTTCTGAAAATGGATTTTTGCAAAAGTTGTTCGCAAAAGGTTTGATATTGTTTTGTTTTTCAAAATTTATTTCTGAACATGGATATTTTGCAAAAGTTTTGGACAAAAATTTTATATTGGAAGTTTTTAAAAAAAGAACTAAATGTGTCATAAATGAATCAAATTTCATACACATCTTGTTTTCTGATTTTATATGAAAATGAATCAAATTTAAGTTTCATTATATAAATGCCCTCTTCAACTAATTGCTATTATCTCCATTTTTTCAACTACATAGCAGTCGACTAATGTGAAATAACTTTGAAGATTAAAAGAATTATGTACCTGTTTGAAAGTTCACAAATTGCCGATGGACGAATGTGTGATATCACTGTCAAAATCTTATGTTTTTCTCAGATTTTGTTTTTTGTGAGTATGTAATTGTGAATGGTAATTGAGAACAATGATTTGTAAGTGAATTTTGTGAATGTTTTTGTATGTATTGACGTCCTAGTATATTAGTATTGCTTGTAAGTTAATTTTTAGTTTTTGTAAAATTTCCTGATCATTTGAGTGATTTGCGTGATTTTTATAACGTGATTTTCTCAATTCTATGAGTGATTTGTAAAGTTTCCTCATATAAGTGATTTCTAAGTGATTGTTGAAAATTAATTTTCGATGGCTTTGTTTGACCCCCATGTTGGTATTGTGATTCCTTTTGTAATTTAGAAAGGGAAGGAGGGCAAAATAGTCAGTTCAAAAGAGAACACCGTTGCTCCCCCTTTCCCTTATATAATATATATATATATATAATATTTTCTCACTCTTTCACATCATTCATGATCCACTATCGATTTTACCATTATTTATTTATCCCGATGAATGATCTATATTAAAGAAAAACATGAATTTAGGGAGGTAAAGCATAGTGTAACTTGAAAAAACTCCATGAAGGTATATGGTATTTTTTTTTTTTTTTTTTGACATCAAGAAGGTATATGGTATTACGAATGCACACGAACACAAAGCTAAGACTTAAGAGAATAAGAGGTACCATGTCTGTATGATTTTTTTATTTTTGTGTAACAAAGAGAAAAGTCAATAGTATATGGATATCATATGGAATATATTGATCTGATTTATGAAGATACTAGTGTGTTGGGAGATGGGTTTAGTTCCTTTTCTTTTTCTCATGTAAAAAGGGTGGGAATACGGTAGCTCATTTGGTGGCTCGCTATTTGCCGCCTAATGGTTTTGAACAATTATTTGTTGATAACTTTCCGCAAGGTGTTTTAGCCTTGGCGGAACTTGATCTTGATTAATGATATTATTACCGTTTCCCCTCAAAAAAAAAAAAAAAAATGGAATTTCTTGAAAACAAAAGATCGGTTTTTGTGTTGTTAGATAGCAACATTTTTTCATTCACAACTATTGACTATTGTGTTTTTTTTTTTTACTAAATTAATAAAAATTCAATTCAGTTCATTTCAGTTCAGATTCATTTATTTCAGTTCTGTTAAGACATTCATTTCATTTTAGTTTATTTCAGTTTAGTGCAGTTAGTTTCCTCTTACAGTTTTCATTCATTTTAGTTCAGTTTATTTCATTTCAGTTCAAACAAATTCAATTATGTTCAGTCCAAAAGAGCGGAGCCTAAAGAAATTGTTGATTTCATGATTTCGCGTACAAATATCAAACTGAACATTTTCAAAATTAAATAATGTTAATAAATTAAAGCAAATGATTATAATAGCTACCTAAATTTAGCTATTAGCGACTTATTTATTATTAAAATAGAATTAAGGAAGCAAGAAAATGGGAATTTTAAATGATTAATTAGAAAAGAATTGAGGCGACAGATTTAAATTTAAATGGACCACATACATGATACTACTAATAGAGCAAAGATAAATAAGCAAGAGAAGTATGCTAATAAGAAGAGACTCAACTTCAAAATCATAGGAACTATATGAGACCTTATACTATTAAATATGGTTGTGGACCGCACCCATTATAAGGAGAAAGGATCTAGTACTTAACAAGACTAAGGAAGTTCCACCTTAAAATCATATGACAATAAGGGGAATGTCCCATTTATTTGTCCTATGAAATGAACAAATCTCTCAATCTTTTATCAATGTGGGACATTTTCACATGTGTTGTTGGCTATACATCGTCATAGCTTCAACATGTTAAATATGGGTATGGGCCGCACTCGTCACAAAAAGAGAAAATTCACTTCACAAGACTAAGGAGGTTCCACCTTAATTAAAACCATAATCAGAAAGATAGCCTCTTTGCCTTATAAAGTGAATAAATTGTTCTTCTTTTATTAATGTGGGGAACTCACATGTGCGCTATAATATCATAGTTGCAACACACCCACATTTCTCATCAGTAGAGAAGTATATCGTGACACTATAAATATGTAATAGCGTGTTGATGATTTTGTTTTAACTTAATTCTAATTTATTATGGGGCGGTCCCCTTCTTTGAGAGCACGAGCTAGCAGTTCTGGTAATTTTGCGTTTTTGACAAATTTTGGCATGTTCTAGCTACTCAACTTTTTTTTTCTCATATGAAATTATTTGAGCTTATTAGTCTGTATTAAACCTTATCCGGAGTCTGAACTTATCAGATCATACTTTGTGAGAGTGGTCATGCCTTATTTTTGCTTATACTGAAATGAACCTATTAGACCTTATTAATTCTTATTAGATGTTATCTAAACTTATCTGTACTTAAAGTTATCTGAACTTATTAGAATTTATTTTTTGAGGACTGAATATAAGGCAAACATACAAAGCATTACTCATTCTATCGAGCAAACAACCTATTTCAAGGTAATAATTCTAAGGTTTCTTTTGGTAGATATACACGACGAATTACTAACTCCATGCTAGTGGTAACCTAACTATGATACCACTTGTTAAGAACTTCACTTCTATAAACAACAAGAACAACGCACAAGCTAAAGAATTTTAATGATGATTTACACCACCTCTTCTCTATTTAATGAACTAAATAAAAATACAACTATTATATGTTTTTCCTCTCAACTTCGTTATGAACAACCCTTCGAATGCTTATAAGCTACGTCTCAGCTACTTAAAAGTAACTTCCTACCATCCTATATATTTTATAGGAGTTAATATATAGGAGTTACAAGATCTTTTATTTCTACTAGAATATGTAGGCATCGTTTGGTTCACATGGGAAGTAATTTCCCATGGGAATTTACATTTCATGGAAAATTCTTTCCCTTGTTAATTTCCTAAGAATTAGACAAAATTGTTTGGTTGACACCATAGAAAATTGCATGTACTAGGAAATTACTCACCAAGGGGGGGCTTGGTGAGTGATTTCCCATGTTTCATGGGAAATTCTATTTCCCTTGGAATTTGTATTTCCTATGCTTCTCACATTTTCCTTCAACCAAACACAACACTCATAATGTATTTCATAGGAATTTGTATTTTCAAGGGAAATAGCTTCCAACCAAACAACACCGTAAACTAACACTAGATCATCGACTTCTAAAATAATTAGAAAACAATATAATTGAAAGATAAGTAATTTCCTTTCATACATAAATATAATATCCAAATTATATTAAACTTCCGAAAACATATTACTTCCATACACGAAGGAATTTTAATTAATGTTTGATGTGTTTCTTGGAGCCAGGAACTCAAAACGCTAATGGCTCAAATTACCGACTTGTACCTCTCGTTGGGGATAGGCCCATAACTTAATCTATCTTAATTCTTACGTCGCTTTTGTAAAAAACAAACCAACACACCTTTCTTCACTAATCAAGTGTCAACAATTTATTTCATTACGTTCATTTCCATTCCTCTCTTTGTCACCGGTGCAATTTGCTTGTCATCATCAACAAATCAACGACAACTGCTGCATCATCAAACTTTCCTTCTCCATCAGGTTGCAGAATGATGTCAACATTTATCACCTTAAATCCTTTTTAATAGGATACTGTGTTTTCCCACAGTTCTTTAATGAGGATCCTTAAGCTAGCAGTCCTCGTCAGCTCAACCATGATAGGTAGAAGATCAAGACAAAGATTGGGAGGAGAGCGAGAGTTTGGAGGTTTAATAATTAATTAAGAAGGTGGGGTGATGACAGAGGGAACATTGAGGGGAGAGAAAAAAAACTACTCGAGGCCTGTTCTTTTCGGCATAAAATAGTTGAACTGAACTGAATTAAATAGTGATATGTGAAAGTAAAAGTATTGTCTACAGTTAAATTAAACTGAACTGAACCGAACTAAACTGAACTAAAAATAAGTTGGGGAGAACAGGCCCGGAGGAGTAAAGTATTTCAAGAAAAAAAAAAAATCAAAGCTCAATTTTTTTATTCGGTAATTTACTGGCCCAAGCAAGCTGAAAATTGGGGATTTATACACAGAAGCATAAATCCACACAAATATCCTAAATATAGGGTTGATGAGACTCGAATTCCCGACCATGAGGTTGGGATGGAGGTGGGAGCTCAAAACATTGGACTTCCACATGATTCTCAATGATATCTAAGTAATTTCCCAAATGAAAAGGGTAATATGAGAATTACGTTAAATTTCAGGGGACCTCAGAAAATTTTCCATAATTATTAATTACATCTTATTTTGTAGGGATATCTATTTAATAATTGTGTGCAATAGTACTTAACTAGTATTTGGGCCCGGACATTGCCCGAGTTGGTATTGTGTTTTCGAACTTGATATGCATTTTTTTTCCATTTCCACTAAAGTATATATATTAAGGAAAACTCAACATTTAAAAAATACAAATATAATAATGTGGACGCTTAAAGCATGATTAAAAGTTGGTTGAGATGGTAATTTTGTCATGTTATAATACCAAGAGGTCACAGGTTCAAATTTGTTGCAAGCTAATTTTACTTTTGTTTATCGACATAGCTTAAACTATTCATTGTATTCAAAAAGTGGTATGTTCTCTTCTTAATATTGAAGATCAACCTCATATGACTCATTTGAGTAATTTCCCAGATCCCCCTCAAGTGAGTCCCCTTCATCTTACCAAAAAAATGCCCAATTTTAAATTAAAATTAGATAATCTCTTATAAGACCAACTCTTTCTGCACATAGGTCACAATTTTTTGTTCTATCTCTTTGCTTTCTTTAATTTTACAGTCTCCATCAATATCTTATTTATTTTAGAATAGATGATGTATGGTAGTATTAAATGGTAAAACACTAAAGCTCCTATAATGCACAAAAGTTTACATATCATAGATTCCTACGTACTAAAGACGAGATTACAATATACTTCCTCCGTTCTTTTTATATTACAATATTTATTATTTTTGGTAGTTTCACATCTGTAAATTCCAATTTTGGTATAAAAAGCAACTTTAATTGACAATATTGCCCTTACTTTTTATCTTATTAAATTAATTACTCACTTTGCCTTTTGACTTCTCCGGGCCAGGTCATATTTTCTCCCGAAACATTTCTAGGAGTGCCAACGTGACATGTAACGTTGCGCAAGTCCTTGGCACAATTTGCGTTGCCCTGAAAAGCTTTTAAGGCTTTAACACCCCATTTGTTCATTTCTCGTGAAACCCAAATAATCTCGAAATGAACGAAGGCATTCGCATATTCGTTCCAAGCCACATGAATCCTTTCCAACAACCTGCCATGTCCCTGGGAGGAATCCCGTGACTTTCAGAGCTTAGATCTCGGGAAAGTCCGAAAGCATGTATTATAACCTTCAATTTTGGCTGTTTTCGGGACATTTTTTGATATTTTCTCCCGAAACATTCCTAGGAAAGCCGATTTGGCACCATTTGTGTTGCCTCGAAAAGCCTCTAAACACCCCATTTGTTTATATCTCGTGAAACCTAAAATTGCCTCGAAATGAACGTAAAGATATCCATATATTCGTTTCAGCCACATGATTTCTTTCTAATGACCTACCATAGCCCTAAGAGGCATCCCTCGGCGTTCGGAGCTCGGGCCCTGAGAAAATCCGAATGTGTGTATTATAACCTTCAATTTTTTTGATTGTTTTTGCGACTTTTTTTACTTCTCCGGGCATGGTCATATTGTCTTCCGAAAAAATTCCTTGGAGTGCCGACGTCACTTGTAACGTTGTGCGGGTCCTTGGCACAATTTGCATTGCCTCGAAAAGCCCCTTTGTTCATTTCCCGTAAAATCCAAATTACCTCGAAATGCACGTAAAGGCATCCACATATTCGTTCCAAGACGCATGACTCCTTTCGAATGACCTACAATGTCCCTAGGAGGCATCCCCTAGTGTTTGGAGCTCGGACCCCGGGAAATTCCGAAAGCGTGTATTAACCTTCAATTTTAGCTTTTTTGGGACATTTTTTGACTTTTCCGATTCTGATCTTAATTTTCTCCAAAAAAGTTCTTAGGAAGGCCGACGTGACTTGTAACGTTGCGCAGGTGATTGGCACCATTTGTGTTGCCAAGAAAAGCCTTTAAACACCCCATTTGTTCATTTCTCGTGAAACCTGAAATTGCATCGAAATGAACGTAAAGGGATCCATATATACATTCCAACCACATAACTCCTTTCCAATGACCTCCCATGTCCCTAAGAGGCATCCCGTGGCGTTCAGAGCTCGGACCTCGGGAAAGTCCGAAAGTGTGTATTATAACCTTCAATTTTGGCTGTTTTTGTGGTATTTTTGGACTTATCCAGGATCAATAATATTTTTTTCCCGAAACATTTCTAGGAACGACGATGTGACTTGTAACATTGCTCACGTGCTTGGAACATTTGTGTTGTCTCGAAAAAGCCTCCGAACACCCCATTTGTTCATTTCTCGTGAAATCCAAAATTTAGGATTAAATAACTATTGTTGCATAGAAATCTGTTGTAGTTTTGTTTATTACCGACAAAAGATGTATAATATGGCATAGACTATCGAGTCAGCTAATAGATTTTTAGTTGGAAAATATCATTTTGTGACTGAAGATCATTGAGGCAGGAAACTCGTTGGTCTTTCAAAGACATTTTGTCCTCTGGAGTTTCAAAAATGGGAAGCATGATCTTCATGAGAGTTTCTCTACTAAATACTCCCTCCGTCCCATAATATAGTGCCTATTTCATTTTTGATGGGTCAAACTTTAAAATCTTTGACCGAATATTCTCATTTGTATATATAAAAAAACATATTCATGTGGGATCTTGTTAGATTCGTCTCAATGTATAGTTTCATAATATCAACTTTTTATATTTTTTTATTAATACGAAATTGAAGATATTAAAGGTCAAAGTTACGTCTTGGAGACCGTGTAAAGAAGAAACAAGCACTATATTATGGTCGGAGGGAGTAGATTTTTAGATTTTTTGTTTAATGTTTATTGATTTACACATCCTTACTTCCACTTTTGTAGTTCTGTAAGTGAGGTTTTCTTTTTTCATAATGCAAAGCGATGGCCTTCAGGTTTATTTTTACCAAGAGGGTTGGTTCTCAAGTGGCTTCTTATTGTGTTATGTCTTTTCCTATATGATAATTTAAATTTTTATTGTGGACACTTAAAGCATGATTAAAAGTTGGTTGAGATAGTAATTGTATCATGTTATAATAGCAAGAGGTCATGGGTTCAAAGCTTGTTGCAAGCTAATTTTACTTTTGTTAATCGACATGACTTATGCATACATTGGATAATTTATAGTGGAGTAATAGAGGTGACATGTGGCGTGTATATATACATTGTCGCACACGCCTCACACACGTCTTTTAATATATTTGTATAGATTGGCCAAAAGTATGTGTATATGTTTTAGGTGGATTTAATTGTACTACGTAAGATTTTATAGCGATCGTTGTAATAGAACTAATAGGTCATGAGAACATACACAAAACAACAAATACCTTCAATTCCTCTAATATAAAAAATCACAATCGATAGATTTATTAATATTTCTTAACAAATAAAAGGCAACGTTACAATATCAAATACATTACACGCATGACATGTCTAATAAATCACTATAATTATCAAATAAAGCACACTCTTATCACATGTGATAAGATATTATTACTATAACTAGATCAATAAGTGCATGAAATAGTTAAAAAAAAACTTATATAAACCAGATGTACATTAATTTAGTGTGCACCCGATTCATTTCACATGAGTTGTAACGATTAAATTTTTAGCCGTCTGATGTTGAAAACTTGGCAAAACTTGATTTAGTAAGGAAAGGCCTCAATAATTGAGAGTGACATTATAGTTGGTAGTGGAATGATGTTGATATGAGCGAATCCAGCTTCTTTCAACAATTTATTCCACTCATTTTCAGTCCTCTCTTTGCCGCCAGTACAATTTGTCATCATGAACATATCAAGTGCAACAGCTGCATTATCAAACATCCCTTCTCCTTCAGGATGAAGAATTATGTCAACAATAATCACCTTTCCGTTTTTCTGGGATACTGCCTTTTGACAGTTCTTTAGGATCCTTAAGCAGTCCTCATCCGCCCAATCATGCAAAACAGACTACGTTCACGTACACAAACACAAATCAAGTTATGAACTAGACATAAGTATTAACTATAGAAACATGCTATAATAAAGGAGATCGATAATAGTGTTAAGTCTCGTCTTTCTAAAAAAAATATACATTATTGATAACTGCATGCAATCTGAAAGAGAGAATAACATAGACATGTTGCATGCATCCATAAGTCAATGTCAAATATTGGATATATGGCTAGATCTAATATTTCACAAACTAATATAAATGGCATCAACAGTCAACACCTAACTATAAATTATTATAACTATAGTTTATATTTGTGAGCTCTAAAAAAGTTTCATTCACTTTGTTTACTTACTTAACATGAGATATAATATAATTGTAGAAAAGATCAATTGTTCCATAATGAGGAATATACTGGATAGTGACATTAAGGTCCATATACTACTACTTGATGTTACGATAGAACTTCATAGGCTCATAACTCTTAGGCTATGTTTAGTTCACATGAAATTTTCTAATATGAACTTATCTGATCTGATCTGATATACAAGATCTTATCTTTTAGATTTTTCTCAATATATAAGAAAAAATATAGTCATATGGGGTCTTGTTTGATTCATCTCAATGAGTACTTTATTAATATTCAATTATTATAATTTTTACTAATATGTAATGAAAGATATTTAATAGTAATAATGATTTTTAAATATAAGCATAATCTAATCTGATCTGAACTTATTTTTTCTGATCTGATCTGATTAGATTTGAAACAAGCAAAAATAAGGTGAACTAAACATAGCCTTAGTCGAGTGGAAACTAGTCTTTTAACTTGTGTAAGGCCAACATAATTGACATGACTTGTGTACATGTCGGACAATTCTAGTACTGGAGTAACAGAGGTATCACGTGGCATATATACATTGTCATGCACGCCTTTTAATATATTTGTATAGATGACTATCATAATGAAATAAAACAAAAGAGAACGAAATAATAATTCTATTTACCTTGATAATAACATTATCAGATGAAGGAATCTCCTTAAAAATGTCACCACCAACATGTGTGACCCCAGGATATAAGGGTGCATTAGCAACAACATGAGGCACATCAAAGTTAATACCCTTAATATGAGGGTATGCTTTGACAATCTTAGCAACCAACTTCCCAATGCCACCCCCAACATCAACAAGACTACCTTCCAACTTACTAAACCCATCATACCCTTTAATAACAGCATCTAACACAGGCTTAGTAGCAGCAGCCATTCCATCATTAAACAAGTTATTAAACTCAGGATTATTAGATGCCATTTCCCAAAAAGTCTCACCATGTGCCCTAACAAAAGGTATCCCACCATCCTTAATCGAATGGCTAATCTCGTACCATGGTTTCGTGACCGAATGGTCGGTTAGTGTTAGAAATGCAGGAGCTAGGCTAAGCTCTTGATCATGCAAGAGCCACATAGAGGTTGTGGTTAGACCATATAGAGTTTCATCAGATGGATGTTCATTATAATGAGCGGTGAAGATTTTCTTCCGAACTAGCATACGCATGACACGCTCAAGACACATTATATTAATAGAAGGAGAGGCTATTTTTGAGGCTATTTGAGATAAGCTCATTGATTGACCATGCGAGTGAATGATATCGGCGATGCGAAGCTCGACAGCAGATCTTAGCACTAGGCTATCTGCGTAGGCAAAGAGGTGGTTGTACACCTCGGCTTGGCCTCGTAGGAGCTCAGCATCGTCGTTAACATTTCCTAGTACTAATAGTTCATTGTTATTATTGATTCCCATTTTTCTCTCGATTGATTAATTGATACTAGTATATAACTCTTACTCTTTTAGCTTTACTACTATTAAGTGTAGGTTTTGTGTTGAGTTATACATGAGTGCACTGTCTTAGGAATCTATTTAAAGGAAGAAATCAATCAAATTATTGGACTTTTTCAAACAACAAAAGTAAGCTGACATGTTGGAATTCAGAGTCCTACAAATCTAATATAAATTCCAATTTTTTAGGCCGATGGCTGCCTCATAAATATCTTATGGGGTCTACTACGAGAAATGATAAACATCTAATTGCTAGATGTTTATAAACATCTAGCAGGGGTAAAATTGTCAATATACATGAAAAAAAGTTATCAGTCAAACAAAAAAGTAATCTCGAAAATTGGGCACTGTCAGAAAATTTCGATGCTAATATATGATGTTCATGCTACTACAACTTGTGTTCGTGTAACTATAACTAGTGTTTATGCAATAAAAATAGTGTTTATGTATAAACAGATAGTGTTCGTATTTTTTTAATTGGACACTGTCAGAAGATTCCGATGCTAATATACAGTGTTCATGCTACTAGAACTAGTGTTCGTGTAACTATAACTAGTGTTTATGCAACTCACACTAGTGTTTGTGTATAAACAGATAGTGTTCGTATTTTTTTTTTTACATATCTAAATAAGAGATAGAGAAGAGTAAAATAAAAATATGATGAAATTATATCAAGATGGATGTCTATTTGTAGAGAATAAAAATATATGAATATTGGTATATTTTTTATTTTTTTCTAAAATATATTTTTTGAGATATACAAGTTTAAAAAATTGGAAAAAGTAATTTGTTTGGATAACCACTCACATGTTGCCACATTATTGCTAGATGTTTGGCAAACATCTAGCAATTAGATGTTTATCATTTCTCGTCTACTACACCGTTTGGCCCCATAAAAAACAATTACGTACGTCAGTTAGTACGTGTTCTAAAACATGTATATTGTGGTCTAATGTTGAAATAGCACCTAGCTAGCAGACTAGCAGTAGAGCATTTGCTCAGACCCACGCCCAAATTTGTCTGTCTTCTACTCCCTCCATCTTTTTTTATTTGCTACAAGCACTTTTTCACAAAGACCAAGAAGGGAGTGGGGACCATTGACATAAATGGACTTAACAAAAAAGCAAATAGGTAAATTGTGGGACCTATGTATTATATATGGAAACATATACAAAATCAAGAAGGGAGTGATGGCAAATTTGTAAATAAAGTGTGGGACCTATGTACTATATATGGAAATATTTGCAAATGTAGCAAATAAATTGGAACACCCCTAAATGGCAAAATGTAGCAAATAAAAAAAGACGGAGGGAGTACTTTATTTTTTGTTAAGTGACTGAGAGATAAATGACACATCATGTTTCAAAAAAATTTGAATAAAGCTCAATTCAACTCAAATTCGACTTGATAATACTAACGTTGAGTCGAGATAGCTCAAACTCGAACTCGACTTGTATCATGACACCCCATATTAATGTTGATCTATAGTATAGGGTTTGTGAGTATCTTTTTCAATCATATTCTAAGAATACTTCAAAGTGACATTATATTACCTACAATCTTATGCAAAATACAATGTAGCAATGAAAAAAAGGAGATAGTAAAAAAGAAGATGAATGTTTTCTTTACCCCGATCCATTGATGTGACGCCTACTCCATTTAAGTCTCTTGTTTAATACTAACAAACGGTTTGTTTTTTTTTCATGAAAAACATTTTACAATGGAAAATTCAAATGCAAAGCTAATTTTTCTTTGTTTGGTTCAATGTAAAAAAAGTTATGGAAAAGAGAAAACTGGGAGGGGAAGGGAGAGGATGGATAGATGATAGTAAAAGGTTGCTAAGAAAGAGGGAGGAAAATGTGTTTTCCCTTCTTTTTGAAAGGAAAATGATTTTCACCCAAAGCCCCCTCGATGGAAATTTTGTTTTACACCACTTATCAAACCAAACAACGGAAAATGAAAGGAAAATTCATTTTCATGGAAAATATTTTACACCCTACCAAACGGAGCCTTAATGTAAATAAGGGGAAAACGTAAAAAAAAATGTACTAGAAAAAGAAAAAACAAAAAAAGATTATTACTTTTTGATCAAATAAATATTCCGGATAAATAAAACTTAAATAATGCAGCAATTAAAAAGAAACCATCATTTAAAAAATATAGCAATTAACAACAGCGACAACAAACATCCATCTCGTTCGTACTTTGGATACCCTTACAACCATCACAGACTGTTAAAGTGACTATTTCCTGGAAATTAGGAGGCGTTGAGGACAAAGGAATTGTTGGAGTTATCCTTTTTATTTAGTATCGAGATCAAATAGTAGTACAAACCGTTTCATAATTTAGAATTCTCATGCGAGGGATGACATAAGTTATACTCCCTCCGTTTCATTTTAATCTACACACTTTGACATTTTACACTATTTACAAATTTCACTTTGACCATCATTTGTGATTTATACGCGGATGAAAATATAGTCATGTGGGATCTTGTTAGATTCATTATAACATGTATTTTATTAATATGTACTTTTTATAATTTTTACAAATACAAAACTAAAGATATATGTCCTGAAAGTTTTACATTGACATGCGTAAAAAGTGTAAGTATGTAGATTAAAATGATACGAAGGGAGTATAGGCTATAGTATCATTAGTCATGAATATTCACGAATCAGGAGATGCATGTATGTGCAGCCTGCAGGACTTGCAGGTGTATACTCTTTGTCTGTAATCTGTGTTTGTGTTCATTTTGTTCAAAGAGTTCGAATGCGATTTTAATTCATTTCTTTCAAATAAAACCATACTGCTTCGATACTTTAGTCTTCTGAAGTGCGCTGAGGGGAACAGTCTCTTCCCCTTTATTTGACTTTTTATTGGTTAAGTCAAGATTACCACAATCGTGATTCTACTTTATTTACACAAGGGTCTTTCAATGAGAATCATGTGAGAGCTTAACGGTTCGAGGTGTTTATCTCATGGTCCGGAATTCGACTCTCATTAACCTCAAATTTGGGGTGTTTGTATGGATACTTGTTTGTGGGTGTAAATCCCTACTTTTCAGTTTCTGAAAGTTTTCTTATTGGTTGAGATTCCCTTGTTATCCCCTAACTCATGAGGGTTGAGCCTACTTGGCCAGTTAATTACCGAATAAAAAAAATAACATAACAAGGGTCTTTCAATTTAGATCATAAAATTGAATCTTAATATCGTAAAATTTTACGAATTTTGCATAAATAATATTTTTGATACAATATGTAAACTATTGACCTATGTGAATTCAATCAGGTAGATTGAATTACAGAAAATTCTGCCCTTTTATGTTGCTTTTTATTGGTTGAATCAAGATTATCACAATCGTAATTCTACTTTAAATCGCAAGGGTCTCTCAAAATTAGATCATAAAATCGAATCTTAATATCCTAAGAATTTACGAAGTTTGTGTGAATAAGATTCTAAGATAGAATATGTAAATTGTTGACCTATGTGAATATCAGGTAGATTGAATTACAAAAAATTCTAGAGAGAAACTTAGAGAGTAAATGAAGAAAGTAAGAAACATATCTTATTTCTCCAAAATTTGGACTGTACAAAATCTTACAAAGAGTATATACATCTGCTACTCTAACAACTTATAACTAACTTTGCACCCTTCTAACAAACTTAATAACACAAAGGGAAGAGGGTTGAGCTGAGTTGGCAAGACTGCAAACAGCTCACAAAAGCTCACATCAGCTAGAACATATATATAACTTAATAACCTACTTTTTCAATGGACGACGTTAGAAATTCAATTATAGCAATGAGGAAATGAGAAATGAGAAATGATGCCATCAAGGGAATAAAAGAGCTAAAGAGAAAAAAGAAGTATTTATATATCAAAAGCAAATGAAATAGTTCAATTGACATATTGCACCAAGAAGAACCGAATAAGATAGAGAAATGTGTGCATGCATGCGATATTTAAGGGTCAAAATGTGGCAGCTAAAGCTTGAAATAATAGATCTTATGGGCTTGGCCCATTTATTTTAGTATTCCAATTTCCAGTAATAGACTTCAATATGAGGGGTAAATGCAAAACCGGTAAAATCAATAATAAGTTGCGATTTTGCCGATTCTATCGATTTTTTGCGATTATATATATATACACACACACACACACACACATATATATATATATATATATATATATGTATATATATATATATATATGTATATATATACATATATATATATATACATATATGTATATATATATATGTATAATATATATATGTATATATATAATGTATATATATATATATGTATATATATATATATATATATATATATATATGTGTGTGTGTGTGTATATATCTAATTTTCTTCAACTGGATTTTTGTGTGCGATTCAAATCGTTTAGCTCCAATCATAGAATCGTGCGATTCTACTATCTAGATAGCAATAATTTTGATAATCTTGGGTTAAATTATACTTCTTCCGTCTCATAGTATAGTGCTTGTATTCTTTTGTTGATGTTCTATAATGTTTTGTTTCTTAATTTTTAATTTCATATGTTTCTTTGATTTGCCTAAATTTGTGTGGCCATCACTTATTTGCTTATTAGAATTAGCTTTTTTTTTTTATTTATCTTCATTTATTCAACCCAAAGATTGAATTAATAATCATACATTTAATGTTATCTCACCTATCATTCTCCGTTATCTCTTCTAAGATCAGTTTTCGCCACACCATTAATTTTTTATCATTTAAGTCTATGATTAAAAAAAAAACCTCCTTCCCATCATTATTTGACCCATTCAATTACATCCCCATTTTGCATTTCTAGCATATTTTTTGCATACTTTAATAATTAAATGCATATCTTAGTTGTTTATGTTACTTTTATTACGATTCAGTATTGTTTACTTGTATATGATGACGTATGATCAACCTCATAGGTCTCCAGCCCAAAACATATATAGCAAAACAAAATCATCTGCAAGAGTTTCCGAAGCCTTTTGCACAATGACAGTCACCTTCAAATGGTCATATTTGTTGATATACCCAATATTATTTTAAGGTGGTCCTAATTGGAGATGAAATATTATCTTCTTAGCTTCGAACTAATGGTAATATGTCTAATTTGGACCTTGTTCTTTTGAGCTTAAATAGTTTCAGCTCATGCAGTTCAACAATTGATTTCAATTTAGTTTAGTTGAGCAAAATTAAATTAAATTCAATTTAGAACAATGAATTTCAATACCTTTTCATTTCAGCGTATTAAATATTATTAGTAGTACTATTTTTATAATAATAATTATAATTGAAAAATGTATTATTATTATTAAGATTATTATTATTATTATGGCTGTTGATGGTATTATTCTAATTATTCATATATTTTATATGATTGTAATTATGATTAATATAAATACTCAAATATTATTCTTAGTATTATTGTTGTTGTTGTTGTTGTTGTTGTTTGTTTTTGGTTTTTTAGTTCAACTTAATTTCATTCAGTTCTGCAAAATTAATTCAGCAATTTCAGCTCAAAAAATCAGGGCCTAAGTAATACTCCCTCTGTTTTTTTTTTTTTTTATCATTCCTACTTTTCTGTGCGCGTCTTCCAATGCACGTTTTAAAACTTAAATATCTTTCATTATATATTAGTAAAAATTATAACGATTGAATATTAATAAAGTACTAATTGAGACGAATCAAACAAGACCCCACATGACTATGTTTTTTCTTATAAATTGAGAACATTTGAGAAGATTCTCTCTATACATGAATAGTGTCAAGATTCCAAGTGAGAAAGATTAAAAAAAACAGAAGGAGTACCTTTAACTTATCCTTTTGTTGAACAACTCAGAGAAATCACTTGAACTTCTACTTTGGCTTCTCTTTCTTTCATCTTTCTTCTTTGGTTCTGTAGGCGCATTTTTATTTTGCGTACAAGGCATGAGTGCATATTTGTATTTGACTATCCCACTGTAAATATTTTATTTGGAATTCATTTTAAAGTCACCAACAATTCTTTAAATGAAGAACCATAAACCTTATTGGATATTGGCAAACTGTAGGGACAAATTAGGGATTTATCCAATTTAGATTTCCCCGTCTAGACTCCATAGATGGTCAAAATGGATCAAAGATTGAGTTCCGGAATGAGGTTACAACACAGTCAGGAACTATGTTGCCCATTGCCGGCCTCTACTATATATCAATTCATAACTAAATAATATTTAAAGCACCCTAAAAATAATTAGTCTAGGTTGATTCAGGAAACACGAAAAAGACTATTTTTTTTAGTGATATGTTATTATGTAATCAATTTACAAGGTTACTAGAAGGTTGTCCAAATTAATTAGATTAATATTAGAATAGTTTTTTAGGTCTTAATTAGCAAAAATAACATGTGGGTGATAAATGCATTAAAGCTGGACAATCATATAATAAGTATAGAACGATCAGGCAAGCATATAATAATATATTAAAAAAAATAAAAATGTTTAGAATATACAGTAGAACTATTCTATATTAAAGATCTACATTAGGAAAAAAAAAACGATTAGTAACTTTAATATAAAAATAATTTTTTTTGAAGGATCAATATAAAAATAATTAATTATTCAAGGACCCTCAAGATTATATTGTGGCTTGGGTCTGCAAGATTGAAACCTTCAGAACAAGCAATCGTAAAGCCTGAAAATCTGAATGAATATATAGATTTAATTTGAATGTGTTTGTGTTTGAAAGTATGAGTTTTTGAAGGGAGGTTTTGTATATCAGATAGCGCTACGTGACACCCTTCTTTGTTTAGTTTCATGAGGTGTTTTTTTTTTTTTGTGTTGGGTTGTGTCATTACTCGGACCAACCTGGCCCAATTCCATCTTCTCCAAGGGATGTCTTTTCGGTAATGATAATTGGTAACTGATAATTGCCCAAAAAAATTGGTAACTGATAAGTCTCTCTCTTCTTGCTTCTTGCTGACGCCCATAAAGGAGCCATTCTCACTAATCTCTTGTGAGTTGTGAGTTATTATCTCTCTCTTTCTTTGTCTTTAGAATTACTTATCTTTTTTGGCATGCTATCTTCAACTTTTACAAATTAGGACAGAGTAACTTTTGGAAAAGGTGGGATTTTTAAGCTAGTTTTTGTGAAGATTATAGGAATAGGATGACAAATTATATGGGTTTTTTGGGTGTAATTAATGACTTTATTGTCAATTTTAAGGGTTAGATATTTAGTTCAGTTTATTTGTTTCTTTTATCAGCAAACCCCATTTTCTTTGTTGAATTCTGCTGTTTTCATGGTGATTGTTTATGAATTATGTTGGTATGAATGAAATATTAACTCAAAAAGAGGTGGAATAGCTTTTTAGTTTAACACAACCTTCAAATGTTCTATGTTGTTATGGCAAAATGTTATCTACTGTTATTGCAAAAATGTTATCTGCTGTTATTGCAAAATTTTATCAACTGTTATTGCAAAATGTAATGATAAACTATGTTTTGTGATAGATTGAATAACAGAAAACGGAATTAAGAATCGCGGGGTGTAGCTGTATTTACAATTATAAGAGGAGGATGGAGGGAGGACCCTTAATATTGAGTCATTGCAGCAGCAGTATAAGTTGTTCAAATTTCCAGTCTAGTCTTTATCACCATTTTTCAGTATCTTTGTGGTGTCACCGACAAACTCATCTTCCTTGCTTTAGTTCTAGTTCTAGTAGTAGCAGTGCAGGCTGCGAGATTCGTAATCCAAAGAACTCGAAACCATGGTTGAGAAGAGAAATTAAAAGTCTGCCTTTTGTATCTGGGGCTGCTGGTGGTTCTGTTACTCTCAAGGAAACTGAAACTTCCCCCTCATTGTTAGTGAGTGGTAAGGGTGACGACACGTACACATTGCCGAAAATTGATAAGTGTGGAAGGTTTTGCAGTCCGAGAGCTGCCCGGGAGCTTGCCCTGTATAGTAATTTGAAGCCTTTGTTTTTCCTTTTCTGCAGTATCGTTCTGTTTTACATCCTAATTATGAGGCTCTGAATTTTGGCAGGTTGATTGTTTATGCTTCTTGTTTAGATGGGCAGGACCCTGTTCGCTTGTTTGAGAAGCGAATGAATGCCCCGAAAGGTAAGTCCCATTTGCTTCAAAAAAGTTGTTTTGCTTTCTAAAGCACAAACTCTTCCCTTTTGGAGGTTTGGAGTTTGGAGATGAGAAATGTGTATTTTCATTATTTACTTTTGTCTTTGCAAATCAGAACCTGGGTACGTCTTTGACAAGAGCTCTTTACTTAAATATGATCACATGAGGTTTGGAGGATCTCCTGTTACCACCTCCACTGTTGAGGAAGCTGATAAACTTCTCAGTGAACTTGAAGCTGAATCAGTTATTGGTAAATTTTGCATCATAGCTTTTTATTTTGTACTAGAATTATTGAAAGGTCGGTGAAAATGCAATTATTTAATGCTAGGATGGCTGATTATGTCACGAGTTCATGTCTTTAACTATATCAATATATTCTCTGCTTGTTAAGTTTCTTGATGATTTTGTTCATTTTTCCCAATTCTAGCTCTTATCTGTGGCAACCTCTATAGGGTAGCTTGTTTATTTGGTATATTTACTTTTCATTGAAGTCCATGTAAGTTTCAAAGGATTCTTTAAATTAAGAGTCAAACACGATCTCTTATGTGTTTAATCATTTGCATACATTCAATTTACTCCGTTAATATTGAGTTGGCAATCATTTCTAATTCAGCCAATAATGACACCAGGCAGCCCCATGGTTGCATAGGAGTCAAACATGCTCTCTTCCAAGCTTTCCATGGTTTCCCAGTGGCTCCTGAGAGGAGCTTCTGGGGCATGGCTATGGCCCCTACCAAGGTCAACTGGTTTTGAGTTTATCATCTATGCTGAAAATTGTGGGCATCCCTAGGAAGATTTCCTTCAATAGTAGTCGAGATTAAGTATCAATTCCATTAGCATTTAGCGCCGCTTTAGGATAGCTATAACCTGTGAAGATAGAGTTTGTACGGTGATTGTAGTCTGAGATCATACATGGAAGACCAATGTGGCCCATGATGATTCTAGGAGGTTGCTTGAAAGCTGGGGGTCTTTCGTTGTCAAATTTTTTTTTTCTTTTTTGGGCTCTTCATTATCCTTTTGAATGGCGTTGGTAAAGGATAATCCTGAATCCGCCCTCCTTGAGATTGTCCAGGAGTTTTTACCAGCTTACAGTACCACTTGCTGCTTTTTTAGCAAGGGACTGATATTTCTGAGATATTCCAGACTTCCAGTGATGTCTCATGTGTCACCTGGGCACATTTCATGGCCTTCGCTTAATTTTTGGTAAGTTTTTGTCCATGCTCCTGCAGGCTATTGGGCAACCTAAGAGTTTCTTAGTTCTATTGTGATTGGCCTCAATCTCTAGTGAAGGCTTTTTGGGTTTTGGTGACTAGTGTGGCTTTCAAAATGAGTTGCGTGGGGTTCGATGACCATACAGATCGTGGCGGTCATTTGGACTCTGGGCATCCAAGGAGTTCTTCTTGTAGCCCAAGAACCTTCTGTCCAAATTTTTTTCTAGGACATCTTCTGATCGGAAGGGGGTGGGGGTAATAGAAAGAATAAATAAAGTCCTTAAGAAAATGGAGGTTATTGAAATTTGCGGTAGATGAGAAGAGGTATCGACTTTGTTAGCAGGAGGTATTAGTGTCATCATTCTGGATGTCAGTCGGTCAGAGTTAGCCACCTCCCCTCTAGGTTAATGTATCACCCCCCAAACAAGAGTAATAGTTCCCCTTCCACTTCTCTCTCCTTGCATTATCTAGTTATCTCTTCTATACCATCAAAATTGAACTTAATTTTCTTCATTTTATCTCCATTATCCCCGTAATGCATTCCCCTTAACCCGAACATTCCCCTTTGAGGTGGTTGTCTCATCACTAAGTGTCCCTTGTTTGTCATGTCCATGGAGTAAATTTACTTAGTGGGTGTCTGGGTGATGTAAATTTATTCGTTTCATGCATCATTCAGCTGCACTGGCTCCATGTAGACGGAGAGATTGGCTGAAAGAAATGGGTTATATGATACTTGTCAAGTTTTTATTTGCGTTTGAGCTTCACGTGTTTCAAACTAGTGCATAAGATTTAGGGTTTTAGTTATTGAGCTTCAACTTGTTCATATAGTCGTACGTCCTATTTGCACATCATCCTTTTCATTTTCATGCTTCAGTTGTTTCTTTTACAATTTGAAATTATATCTGACCATATCCGGTTATATTACAGAAGCAGAAGTTATGTCAGCTCCTCTGAAGTTGGTGTACAGCAAACTGCTTCTGAGGCAATAATCTTAGCTCTCCAGATAATGAATGCACATCGATATTGTGCTCAGTGTACAGCTAATACAATTCATTAAGCCCTTTTTATCTCACTGCAGATTCACAAAGAAACTTCTAGGTGCAGTTGTGGATAGGTGGGATGATCATGTCCTCGTGATTGACAAAGTGGCGCCACAGAATTGGAAGGTCCGCACCTACCCATAATTTTTTGCCTGTGATACTTTCTGTTAGCTGTGAAAATTATGCTGATTAAATTTTTTAACTTCTACACCTGCATTATATGACTACTAGTGCAACCACTTGGTTGTTTATCTGAAACTGTTTGTCCACTTTATAAATTGCGTAACTGACATTTTTTGTCATTTTGAATACTCAATAAAAGAATGAGCCAGCTGGAAGGATTTTAGAGTTCTCAATTCTTCATTTAGCAATGTCTGAAATATCTGCAGTTGGAACACGGCATCAAATTGTGATCAACGAGGTATTGTATTCTTGACATTTTGGAACTTCTTACTTGTCCTTTATAAATGAATGAGACTCTTATGAAACACAATTTACCTGCATTTGAAGGCTGTGGATCTTGCAAAACGGTTTTGTGATGGTTCAGCACCTCGCATAATAAATGGCTGTCTGAGAACTTTCGTCCAAGATCAATCATGAAGAAGTGATCTCCATGACCAAGCTGCATAAAGTAATCATCAAGGGAGGCGGGTATAAGTGCTCCCGGCATCTGATGGAGGATCAGCAGTCCGGCACTGCTTGTGAAGGAAATCAAGAATCTGTATAGCCGGTAGTTGCAGAAGGTCTCTGTATGGAGGATCGGGCATTGTTCAAGGCATTTTCTGCAGCGTGTATGAAAACTTCCGGCAAATATCGTCCAGTAAACGAAAGAATGAAAACCGTATAGGTTTGTAGTAGTATCATAGAGCAGGATTTAGAGTTTACAGTCAGCTCAATCCATGGGTTTCTGAATAGGACTGCATTTCGTGTTGTCCATAAACAATACAATAGATTTGTAATGAGAGTACAAATTTGCTAATTCCACGGAACCAATATGTTTCCTTTTTGTGCAAATGAGATAGCTTGGCACCCTCCACCCGTTGATGAGTTTTTTTATGTAGGGGCATATAGGGCTGAGGCTGACAATTCACCTAATGAGTGAATTTGAGTTCTGCTCAATATATATGAAAATGTATATGCAGGGCATGCTCAAAATATGTTTAAAAGTAGAAAAATGTGATATATTAACCTTTCGCTATTTACCATCCGAAAATACTAAAAATCGCCCGTATTTTATTCTTAAAATACCCCCATACCCGTCCCCTTTTACCCCACTCTTACTCTCTCACCTCTCATCCAACTTCACATCCACCTCACTCCATCCCTTAAACCTCCACCACCAGTGTACCACCACTGACAGACCACCACCACCGGCGGACCACCTCCACTGGCGGACCACCTCCACCGATGGACAACCACCACCGTCAGACTCACACTCGCGCACCACCACCACTGCAGACCACCACCACTAGGAACCACCACCACCGGAGCACTACTTCGTTGTCGCGGACAATCACCAATGTAATGGTTTTTTTAGTTAGGAGTATAATTGTAAAAAAGGACGGATATCTCTCATCACTCATCCTCCCCTCTTTACTTCTTCCGTCTTGAAATTAGTGTATCATTTCATTTTCTCGCGCTTGCTAAGCATGGTTTCGAGATGAATGCAACAAGATCTCAGATTACTATGTTTTTCCTAAAATTTAGTTCACGAAAAACAATCAAAGTATTAGACGTGAATTAAACTATTCAATGATACAACTGTCTAAACAAAGGGTGTATTATACCCCCTCTGCTTCTTTTTACTTGCTACATTGTTGTGCACGGTTTTTAAGGCATTATTTAACCCTTAATATCTCTTATTTTGTTTAAGTGAAAATTATAAAAATTTGATATTATGAATCTACAGGTCGAGATAAATCTAACACGATCAAACATGATTATATAAAATTAATGGCTTCATTCTTAAATCAATACTATAGCAAATAAAAAAAAGCTCATGAAGTAAGAGATTATCTATTGGGAAACACTTTCATAAGATCTACTCTAATTCCATCAACCTTTTCAAGAAAAAAAAAAAAAAAAGCAACCAAAATTTGAACTAAAAAACATAAGACACAATCATAGAGAAAATGGGAAGAGAAACATTGAACTAAGTTTCATCACTTTCACTCAATCCACTCGAAAACACAACACAAACAACAATGGAGGTAATTCCACGCTTGTCAAATCGTCTCTTTTTCAAATCTCTCATAAATCCAATTCTCCATTTCCATCATTCTCCAATACCCGCTTCAAATTTCCTACCCATTAACCCAAACCCAATTAAAATTACCCATTTTCTCCACACCACAAGAACCCTAAATTCATCTCCATCCTCCTCCAGATTAACTTCTCGGGCAGGTTGGTTATTGGGTCTTGGGGAAAAAAAGCAACAGAAATTACCCGACTTGGTAAAAGCGGGTGACCCGGTTCTCCATGAAGCTGCCCGAATTGTTGACCCGAAAGAAATCGGGTCAGAGAAAATACAAAAGATAATTGATGATATGATTGATGTTATGAGGAAGGCTCCTGGAGTTGGCCTTGCTGCTCCTCAAATTGGTATCCCTTTAAAGGTTAATTCTTTATTGTTTTTTTTTTTCTTATTTTTGAATAATTTTGATGAATAATTTTCTGTTTTTTCAGCTGGGTTTTCAGTTTTCAGATTGTGATTGTATGTAGGTTTGTTTAATGATTGTGCAAGTGTTGGTGTTTTTTTTTTTTGGGAATTATGTGATAGGATTTTTGTTACATGAAATACATTTGTTTCAGTTTTTTGATGTCTTGGTTTTTGAATAGTCTGATAGACTATGTTACTTTGACACCTTCATTTACCTCATGAATTCATTTCAAACTAAAAACTTGACTTTTTTCTACAAAATATCATGAATTCATTTCAAACTAAAAACTTGACTTTTTTCTACAAAATAGATGAGTCGGACACTTGGACACCCGTATTTGGGTAGACACTTAACCCGTGTCTGAATAATATTGGGTTTATAGAGTTATTTAATCATATTATTTTCAATGTGTGGTTTTAGTTTTTGGGGTCAAGCCATGTTGGTTCTTTCTCATGATTTGTATGTTACATTGCTTGGCTTCATTTGTGACCTTAAGATGGGGAGGACGCCGGATGGAGTATAGGGGGTATGTTATGCCTGTATGTTATGCCGAAATAGGCTTTGTGAGCTCATACACTTAAAATTGTTTGAATTTGTGTGACGTATATAATGTGGGTGAGTGGTGATGGTTTGTTCATGCTCAAAGCGGGGATGAAAGTAAGGAGTTTGAAGGGTGCTCGAAGTTGGATAGATTTCTATTAAGGATATAATTGTGTGATTGTTGATCTCAAAGTCTGGTGAATGTAGCATATACATTCATTAACATATTTGTGCAAGATAAATTTACGTTGTTCATCTTTGTGTAGATTATTGTGTTGGAAGATACAAAAGAGTACATCAGTTATGCGCCAAAAGTGGAGATCAAAGCACAAGATAGACGCCCTTTTGAACTTTTGGTATGATTGGTATTAAGTCCATACTAATTTGATGAAGTAGTTTTCACTTTTGGTTTCTTTCTCTCTAAAATTTTCACCAAACTCCAAGTTCTCTGCATATTATGACATGCTCTTAGATATGAGGGCAGGTTATTGTGAATCCGGTACTGAAAAAAAAGGGCAACAAAGCTGCACTTTTCTTTGAAGGCTGCTTGAGGTATGAGGTGTTATCTTATTTTGTTAGTTCAATATGCTTTTGGCACCATAGAATTTGTTTTGCACCAACTAATACTCCCTCACATCTTTGATAGAGAATAATTTCCATGTAACTTTAGTGTTTATGATCATCTGTTTTGTGTTATATAGGGTGTAAAACTTCAAATATTTTTTATGTTTCAGATTATTATCAATAAAATCAAATTGCTGGTTAATCTGCTTGCTCTTCTTTTTAATCTTGAAGTAACAAACTTTAGGTGTATTTTGGATCAAGGGTGAACCAAATACAATCTCTTGTTTATACTTATTACAATAATATGTGTACATCTGGCCCCTGAATGGGCGGCACCACAGGAGCCTTTTATAGTGCATTGGGATTTACCCATTATGTTAATAGGGTGGCACAGCAGCTGGTATGCACGTCTATAAGCTCAGCAGTCAGCAGAATGATTGCTCATATGCTCTGCGGTATAGAAGTATATACCTCAGAGTGTCTATTCATGAAACTAAGGAAGAGGAATGAGAAATCTTAAATTTCCTCGTCTCTCTTCTGGAGGAAATTTAGATATAATCCAGGCCTCTAGGGCTGTGTCGTATTTCATTCATTTCTTAGGCAAAGCGAAACCTTATCTGCTGTTTCTCTATACCAAATCATTTTGTCTAAGGGTGCATTTCCTTCATATGAACTTACCTGAAGTGATTGGACTTGATCAACCTTTATTTCACCTTATCTTTACACCTAATAAGCCCCACATGCAAGTAAGATGCAACTGTCATTATTCCTCTTTTTTGGTTTATTTTACTGAACGACGCATCATCTATGTTTGATTTGTGAGCATTGGTTGAATGGTGCTGCTCCAATATTTAGTTGCAACTTGCAACAATTACATATTCAAATTTGGCATACATTTTCCTGTTCAACGGTGCTACCCTATTTGCAATATGATACGTTTTAGTCATACCTAAACCTTTGACAATCTTCACAGTGTTGATGGGTATAGAGCAGTTGTGGAGCGATCCCTTGATGTCGAAGTCAGTGGACTGGACCGATATGGGCAGCATATAACTGTGGATGCTTCAGGATGGCAGGCGCGTATTCTTCAGCACGAGTGTGACCACTTGGAGGGTACTCTTTATGTTGACAAGATGGAACCGAAGACATTCAGAACTGTTGAAAATTTAGATTTGCCTCTTGCAGTCGGATGTCCAGAGCTTGGTGTGCGCTAGTTTTTCATCTTGATGCCAGGCTCTTGTTCACTAATACTATTGATTAGCGTTCTTAGCTGGAGAATTTTTTCATTTATATTAGTTTTGTAAGGGGGAATCAGCATTCTTTTTGGTTATTTTTATTGATTGCAAATGTCACATTTTACAGTATATGTGGGAATTACAGCAACGGGTTGTATTTTTTGCAAGCAATTGATGCCCAAAGTCCTATATACGGATATTACATCAACTCTCTTGGTCAATAAGTATGAATGATTATCCTAGTTGTTTATATTCTACCTCTTTTAAAACAATATACCAAGCTTTGAACCACACTTCTAACTTTTGATTAGAAGTGTTATATTCCTGATTTTTACAATAGATGTACAAAGACTTAACGAAGACGAGAAATATTTTGACGTCACGCAAAAACCTGGATTATCCTTGAATAATCAAAAGCTAGATTAAATGATAAGATGATGAAAGTACTGATTTTTTATGTCAATTTTCCTCCATTATGGAACCCCATCACAAAATGGTCTATTAAAAAAGCATATATAAGTTCAATGTCCTTAGAAAACGTATATCTACAGGAAGGTAGTAAGGTACAATAACTCCCATCTTCTAAACCTCTCCTACAGGCAATCCTTTGGCTAAAAGGAAATATCCGTTATC
Organism: Beta vulgaris subsp. vulgaris; assembly: GCF_026745355.1. Taxonomy (NCBI): domain Eukaryota; kingdom Viridiplantae; phylum Streptophyta; class Magnoliopsida; order Caryophyllales; family Amaranthaceae; genus Beta; species Beta vulgaris. Next base: position 50,896,017 of record NC_079210.1, read on the forward strand.
TGACGAGCAGTCTTCAGTGTCCAATCAGAAGAAGCCAGGGGCGGATCCAGCGTGGGTTCAGTGGGTTCAACTGAACCCACGCGGATCCGTAGGAAAAACTGAAAACTATAGGAAATAAGGAACGGATATATAATAAATACGCGTATTATTTTACTTGAGAATGATTTGCCTAAGTGGTAAAGTGAGCGTGCTAGAAGTGCGTGCTAGAATCTCTACAAGGTTGCGGGTTCTAATCCTTAGAGCAGTTGGTTTTTTTTGTTTTCCTTGTTTTTTTTTTTGTTCTCCTTGTTTTTTTTTTTGTTTTCCATGTTTTTTTTGGTTTCTTTTTTCTTTTTTCTTTTTTCTTATCTTTGGTTACTAAAAGTTTAGAGCTTAAATTTCATTGTTTGATCTTCTATTTCCATTTTTAAATTCACCCGTTATTAATTAAGTCTCCTTTATATTTATAAATCTCACCCTCCCACCAGATATTAATACATCAAAAGGTAATGAATCTAGCGATTGTGTTCCTTCTCTTCCCGTTCTCCAATCAATCATTCACTAAGTGAAATACTATGTTAATTATTTGATTCACTGCTCATATATTTATATGTTATGTAATGAAAAGTGTGCTAGTTGCTAATATTTTTTTTTCCATTGTTTCATATCTTTGGTATCTAATAATTACTTTCAACACTTAATTAATAGTTTGATTTAATGAAAACTGTCTTAATAATTGATACTCAAGCGGTTGTTCGTTTTATAACTCTGTATTTGTTGTACAAGATATTTATAATATTTTGTTAGTACAATATTTTTAATTTTTGTTATAATGTACCCAAGAATGAAAGTTTTGTTAGATACAGTTGTTGAAAGTTTTCCTTTTTATTAAAAAATGCAACTGTGGATAGTAAAATATAATTTGAAATATATGTTTACTCCGAACCCACGTGGCTCAATTCCTGGATCCGCCAATGGAAGAAGCTCGTGACAATACAGTATCATGTTTCAGCTTTCTAACTTGCCATAAGATTGTCCACAGTCGAGTTGTTTAGCAGGGATGTAGAAAGTTTATTTTTAGATCACGCTTTCGTTGGTAGGAAAGCAAGGGGAAGGATATACAACCCCAGAGCTCGAACCTTGTGCTTTCCAACAAAATGATGTTGCAACTCCTGTGTAAGTAATGAGCTGGATATCTTCTAAATATAACCCTTGGCATGGACTGCTATCACTGCAGGCGAATCTTATTGCTTCATCAGACCCTGAAGTTCCCTTGATGCCCACAAATGATATTTTATCAACATGTACTGCTGATGTCTGCAAGTAAATGAGTTATTAGGTGTTAGCCAAGCATAAGATTGAGAGTTCGGACAAAATAGGAGAAACATTAGTAAGGGTATAATGTAATTGTCCATGCTTATGCTAGCCAAATATCAGCATCTCAGGGAGGCAATAGTCATTTTGGACAACAAAGTGGGAGCAAGAAGCAGGGTGATCCTCATTGTCAGATAACGTTCTCAGTCCCTTCATAAATACCAGTGTTACCTAATTTGCTAATCTACCGCAACTTTCGATCTGAAACACGTGAGTCGATACATGCAATTCTTACACTTTTGGCCTAATTCAACAATATCATTTTGCATGCACAAAAACATTTGCTACTGTGAATTAGGTAATCCTGATATATACTAAGCTCATAATATGATGATATGTGGAATTATAAGATATGAAGAGTGTGTACAAGAATAGAGTAAAACTTGAAACAAACTTGTTCCTTACACACTGTACAAGGGAACAAAACTTTGCTGAAGATCAGGCAATAAAGTTATGTATCTGCTTGATATAGGTCACATATTCACAAGCAGTGGATGTGATACCTGATTTATACATGGCTCTGGAGCATCACAATAATATTGATCAACTATAATTGGATTTGTGACATTTTCCATCCACACATTTTTGAATGTAACCCTTCTGACATAACCAGCACCTCCCTGTTACAAATAACATCTCTCATTTCAGTGGCAGGAACTTCACTGGGTTGTTTTTGTTGTTGACAACTATTCATTCGTTATTTGCTTAGCTACTATTCTATGCAAGATCATTTTAGAGAAGGCAATCTTCATGAGTGGGATTATTACGATACAAGTCATTGTTGAGACCATTTCGAGGAGATTGACCATAGTTATGATTATTACCGTCACTTTTTGCTAAAAAATACTACTTAGCTTAAAAACCAAAACAGGGAAATTAAGGGCAGATTATAGAGATTAAGGGAAGAAAAAGGATTACAGGAATGCCACTCTGCCAAGTTACCAAATATTATTTTTTCTCCATAGTGTTTGACGTGATTCTCTTTCTTTAATTATCTCTATATATAGTCTTTCCCCTAAAAGACTACCTAGCTTATTTTCAAGCTAACTAATAAAGACAATGCCTAAAGTACCCTCCCCTTCTAATATCAGTTCTTAGCAATTTGTTAATGGAATAACTCATAGTTGGGATCATTATCGTTGATCGTTCTTTGTGGGGGAGGAAATGTGCGAGAGAAAGCTGGATATAATTACCTGCCAGGTTTTGATTCTTACACCGTTCTGAGTGTTAGACAGGTATGCTCCATCTACCATTACATCACGCACCTCAGACCATTCACTCCATCTTCCCAAGCTTCCAATACTAGTAGAAAATTCAAAGAATAAGCCAAGTTCCCAAGGTCGAAAGGAAATTGATCAGAAAAATGTACTTACCTGGAATGGGTGCAGTCAGTACCTTATGCCATGGCCTGGACCACAGGCAAGCCCTGTAATTACAATTCTCGAGGAATTGCTCACAATGGAAACACAATCATCCCCTGCACAAGTTTGTGAACCCTTTCAGAAAGAATGTACACGAAAACTTATAGAAATAATTTTCTGCAAATCAGAAAACAACCAAAAGATTCTATGCCAGCCGAATTCTTAATACTTCTTGGCGGAATACGTGTAAATGCTACATATACTTCTTTTCTTAGAAAATGCTGTCTGTATAATATTTTATCCAAAATTCTGATTTTACGGGGAAGAGGATCAGAATAAGACTGCTGGAGTTTTTGTAGTTCATGTTAATTATGATACATTTTGAAGGGGTACTAAATGGCAATAATAGCAAGGAAAATCTAACTCATTACCATGGTAATGGAATCTCATCCCCAAATATATGATTCACTTCACAAATTTTCATTCCCACTTAAGACCACACCTAAAAAAAAGTGGTGATGGATGGTAATGCAAGATTATGAAGGGAAACACATAATTGGGGATGCATTCTGACTAGAATGGACATTTTTCCGTACAAAACTAAATAAAACTCATTAACATTACATCCATTTATTACCACCTATAAGATGGGGTCCTATTGAGTATCTAAGTATCAGAAATTTACTCAAAATTTGTTACTTAAGTAACAACTGATCCCATGACTGCACAGTTAAGGCTCAAACCACTTGATGAAGCAGGGAATTCAAACAAAAATACCCAGCAGTCATGCTGACACCACCAAAAACACACCTCTCAAAAATAAAAATGGTAGCAACTACAGACATTTGTGATTTCATCTAAGCGTCTAGTACCAGATCATCTTGGGATCTTAACAGAGCACCAAATATGATAGTACAATACCAATCAATGCTACAGGCATGTTCATCACACACAGGAGACTTGTATAAGCTAGACCAGGAATCCAGCGTTTCGTGACAAGTACTATTATTTTGCAACTACCCAAGCATTCAAAAAGAAGCTCACTATAAACTGAAAGTGTAATATCAGTTGGCCAAGAAAGTAATCACACTTTCTGAAAAACATGAGACGTAATGGTTTCGTCTTCTATACTTGTACCAGGCTTTTCAGTCCCCACTTAATGTCAATAGAAGTTTGTGTAGTAAAAAAGATTCCATGACTGCAAATTCAGATGAAGGTATGAGAACTGCAAGATAAGCTTCCTTTCATGTTTATGTCATGACACATTGCCCCATAACAGTTTGCTGACCATAATTTCACCACAGGTTTTATTTTATTTGAAAAAAAGATTCGTTAATACTAGGTAACTAACCAGTTTTATCAGTCAGAAAAGTGCAAATCATATGTTTTCCCAGTACACCTAACCAAGTGTTTTATATGGACATAAAAAGACAATTTGGAACAATCAATTCACCGCAGAAAATTCTAACGTTGCAGCATAACCATAATTAGAAAAGTAACTAACCAGTTTTGATAGAAGTATCACTGACTTGAACATCAGAAGAAGCACTTATGTGGATTCCATCTGTATTAGGACTTTCAACTGGCGCTGTTAGCGTGACATTAGAGACCACAATGCTACGGCAATTGGTAAAGGTTATATGTGTTTGTTGACTATCAATAATACTGATATCTCTAACTTTTAAGTTCTTGCATCTGTGAAAAGTAATAGCCTGCAGAATGATTGTTCAGGAAATCTAAGCTTTTGAAGATCACATCAATACTTTATGAAGTAATAAGGTCGAAAGGCACATGCCCAAATTAGACAGTGTACATTTGAAGGAAAGTGTAAAAAATAATCTAAACTTATGGCTTGAACAAGGCGCAGAACTCACCGTGGGAGCGTGATGACAAGGCTGCCAAAATCAACAGAGAAAAGACAACTATAAGGTTAGATGTATCATTAAAGACAATTCCTAAAGTTTGCAAATAAGCTCATGGATATAAGAACATACAAGTGTTGCATTAGTCTTGCAGGACAGAGCCCACCAATCCTTTCCCATACCATTAATTGTCCCCCCACCTTCCAGAGTTAGTTGCTCCACACCATGAAAGTAAAGCCATTTGCGAGGGTTCAAACCAAGCCAAACTTTAGGATCTTTAGGAGCAATAATTGCTCCAAGAATCTATACAAAGACAATTGCAAATGCGTCAAGAAGTTATGTTCACCCCTTCGAAGATATTGTAATCATCAAATTGTAGTTGCATAAAACAAGTTAGATTTTGAACGGCAAAACAGCAAATGGCACTACATACCCTTAGAGTCACCTCAGTTTGACATGCAGCAAAGTCGATTGGTTGTACCAAATAAGTAAATCCCTCTGGAACAATAATGGTTGCCCGCTGAGGGAAAGTACATGCCACTTTCCATGCATTTCTAAAAGCCTGCACAGAGGAGAAGCATTTAATTTAACTGATCAATTGATTTAGCAGGCCAGATTAAAAGCACAGAAAGAGTTGACCTAATTCCTCAGTTTCCCTAGGTTGATTTGGAAGCAGAATTTATATATCTTTAATGCAACACAGATGTACTGAAATACGGTACATTCATGGAGTGGCACTTCTATGAGTTGGCAAGGGAAATCCCAACTGCTTAATCCTGTTCCAACCACAAGAAAGTGATTCTTAATCTTCATAGTGACGAAGATGGAAAGGCTTCCATACTAATTATCACACTTTACGAAATACACGCTAAGAAGTAGATCGCAATTCAAAACTTTTGCTACTTCCTATGTCTTCTAGAAATGACAAATAATATACTTCTAATGGTTAAATTATCATTTTGGCTCATTCTATATTGCACAATTAGGATGACCTCAACGAGAAGAACCTCCTACAAGTAAAAATCTGCAAGACACCAGAAAATGATCCTTATGTCTCGTTTACTCCGAGGTCAATACTTGAGTCCATATGTACTTTTGCATAGAATGCATCATGTAAACGTTCCTGGTAATTTGGTAATGGCTCTCCACCCAAAGCATGTCCTTTCCTTCATGGATCTTCACCTCAAACGAGCGTAACATAAGATGATTTTCAAGACTCCATGTCTCGCGACTCACACCACCAACCACCCATTCACAGCAAGCAAAATTTTACTCTCCACCACTTACATAATTACTAGATTGCTTATCCAATCCAAAATATTTGGGTCCAACCTATATAAACAGTTCATATGTTATGACACAAGGACGCCTCAAATGAAACCAAGACCCAACAGACTCCGAAAATCCGAATTCAATAGTATGAGTAGCAATTTGTAACATGGTTCAGTCACATAATTAAAATTTTCGTTTAACTAGAAAAACAATCCTAACATAACCATATTACCATAATCACCTTAAATGCCATCAATATAAATACACATTAATACATTATCAAACACACTTCCAATCCTGAACCATAAATGTCATTTAGTAAGCTTCAAGCAAACAAAATCTTCTCATGCACTAACCATTCACACCCAAAAAAAAAAAAGAACCTTTCTCCTAATTTATGGGACAATGTAGGCCAAAAAGTATTTCCCAATCAAACAAGCATAGTAATTGCACAACATTGATATACTATCATGAATTATCACAACATAAACAGGTAACTTTGTTACCTAGTAAAAGAAACATAATTTACATAAAAAGAGAAAAACCCATAAATTTCACAATTTTTTGATATAGTATAAAGTAAATGGGTATGAGTTATTTTATCTTTACCTCAGTATCATCATGAATACCATCTCCTACAGCACCATATGCAGTAACATGAAGAAAGATTCCAACTTCTTTTCTGGGTTTTCTGATTACTGAAAACCCAGATCGTGGGAGCTGAAGAAAAGACTCAAATTCCAGTGAACTAGTGAAATGCAAGAGCACTAGTGTAATAACTAACAATAAATTACTGGTACAAATACAATTAATTGGAAATTCCATTTTTGGGAATAATAAAAAGAAGAAAATTGAAGTTAGCTAACAATTCGCAATAAAGAATTACTAGCAATCATTTTTATAATATTGATCTTATTTTTGTTTTTATATGGTTGGTGAAAGCGCAAGTGCGCAACTCGGAGTGTAACTGTGTGTGTATGTTTATGGTACTATAGTACTATTGATTATTGAAGAATTGTTTGTTTCCGGAAGAATGGAAGCCAAGAAGCTTCCCTCTTTGTTGAGGATCATAGTCAGGATTGCTACATAATTTTTTTTTTTAAGAACAGGTGACCTATCGTTCACAGCACCTCAATCTTAGTATCATGTATAAATGTATCATGAAATTGTAATTAGTACTATATTACTTCTGAACTTAACTAACAATCCGATTTGCGTGGACCCGGTTCACACTAAAAATATTGTGGACCAGGCCCATGCACGTGACCCTATATCACTTTAACATACACTATATCATTGTAACATACTGATATGTCACATTTATATATAGTTTTTAGATGCATTTTGATTGCATTTAGAACTCCTTTTAGAGCATTTAGGTGTATAATGGAATGAATTACGTAAGTTGTGCTCTACTACTCCCCGTTTGCGTGTTTTGATCATTTTCAGGTTACTTTGATGCAAATTGATTATGATTACCTAAGATCAAGCCTATTAATCATTGAAGATGAAGATATCTTGCACAAGGATCACAATGCATCATTTCGGGACAATTTCGAGTTAGAATGAAACAAAGAATTGGTGAAAGAAGTGTCAAAACTGACACCTGTTCACTATTTTGGCCATAACTTTTGATATACAACTGATAATCAAGAAATTCCAGTTGGGTTGGAAACTAGACTTCAAGGGCTTTCCAATGATAGGTCACACGCCCCAATCCGACATCTGGTTTGAGAGATACCGCCTTCACAAGTTGACGCAAAATCACTGTTTCTCCGCCCGGTCGACCGGGCGGTTTTGCCCGACCGGGCGAAACTATTTTTTCACCAAAATTCAAGAAATATTAGCCCGGTCAACCGGGCGACCAAATGGGAAAATTTGCTTACGCGCCCGACCGGGCGGATTTGCTTTTTTGTCGTAAGTTGTGAATCACCGTCGCCCGACCGGGCGGTTTCTCGGGACGCGTTTTTTCGGATTTTTTAGCCGGTTTTGTAAGAAGTATAAATAGGTTTTTTATATTTTCGAGGAGAGCTATCTTATTTTCTACGTTTTTTAGGGCTAAACACTTAGTTTATTCTCTCTAGTTTTGTTGAACTTTTACATTGGAAGATTATATAGATCGTCGATTTCCTTTTCCATCGTTCTTCAATCATTTGGTATTCTTCTCTACTTAGTTTAATTTCATGAATTCTTTTACTTTGATTATGTTTATTGCTTTCAATATCATCATGAGTGAGTAGTTTATTTTCTAGGGTTTAGAGAGGGAAGCCATGTTTATACCTTTTTGATTGTGATTTGATGATTCTTCAATAATTGGATTGAATTAGAATAATTCCTATTGATTTGTTATACTTGTTTAATTCATGTAATTGCGCAATATCATGAGTTATGTTTAGCTAATAAGAATTAGAATCGAAAGATCATATTCATTAGAGGCTTATTACAATAGGTAGATTTGATTATGTTGAGCGACCGTACTGGCATATGTTAATCTAGGAGTTGTTAATGCCTGACCAAGGATTAGCGAATTATTTCATTTATTCGAACCTCAATCCAAGTGTTGTTGAACTATATTATATTGATTAAATTAGTATAAGCATGGTGGACCGATCGATTGCCCTAGGCTTTTAATTATTTGATAAATCTCCATTTTTCTGCGTTCTAGTTTATTTTAGTTTAGTTATTAATTAATCAATCATTTACTCTCTGCAAATAGTTAGATAATTGACACAAATCTGTAGAACTCCTCTCCCTGTGGATCGACCCGTATTTGCCAGTTTCTGCTAAACAGACACCGTGCACTTGCGGTATATTTTAAAACACATCACATACTCCCTCCGTTTCCTAAAGATCTTCCCACTTACTGTTCCTACAGATACCAAGGAAAATCAAGTCGTGTGGGGGCATGGTGTGAGTAAAGTAGGAGAGAGAAAGGAGTTAAGATAAATAAACAAATAAAAAGGAGTTAAAGTAGGAGAGAGAAAGGGAGTAAAATTGAATTAATAATGTAATGGTGGACCATATGATAGTGACATGAGAGGGTAAATAGGGAAATTTGTTTTGCCAAATAAGGAATAAAGCAAAAGAGGGAAGATATTTTGGAAAACACCCTTAAACGGAAAGAGGGAAGATCTTTAGGAAACGGAGGGAGTACACTATATCATTTTAACACACATTAAATCACTTTAACATACACTATATCATTGTAACATACACTATATCACTTTAACACTCACTCTATCACTTTAACATACACTATATCACTTTAACATACACTATATCACTGTAACATACAATATATCACTGTAACATACACTATATCATTTTAACATACACTATATCATTTTAACATATACACTATATCATTTTAATATACACTATATCATTTTAACATACACTATATCATTTTAACATACACTATATCATATCAATATACACTATCATAAACTCACGTGATATGGATCGGGTGCACACTAATTAGTGTGCACCGGGTTCATATTAGTTTTTTTATTAGTTCAAATATGCTCATTCTATTTATTGACCAATTTGATGCATTATGTGACTAATTTAATTGATTTAGTTTTCAAATTCTTTAATTCCATATGTAACTAGTTTAATCCATTTGATAAGAGTAAGACTGTTAGGTCATTTTTTAAAATTGTCTGTTGTAGTTTGAAATTTAAAGGAAAACGAAATAAAGGAGAAGAAAATGGATGACTAAGCTAGTGTGGAAAGTCTGAATGGTCTCGATTAGAGTGAGATGCAATGGGCTTGTTAGGAGAACATATGATTGAGTTTGTCTAATTTATGTTAAAATCAAATCACCTATTCTAATAATTTGTAAAGATTCAAGATTAAAACTCTATTTATTGTAAATTTTTAATTTCTCTGTGGATTTAGAGTTGGCAAAAATTAAGGTAGATTATAATTAAACATAAATTAGATATGAAATTAGCCGGTTGGTGTTTCAGATTTTCCAACACCATCATTTTAACGAATCAACATAGATATTTCATATAATTAATGAATCGAGTTAGTATCGATTTTTCAGACACGAAGTCCAACATTTTATACTTAACGTGTAATAAATTCCATGCCATATAACCTTGTCTTTTAGGTTATTTGGATATCGTCTTAAGGTAACTCTCAACTTTACTATTTATTGGATCAACATCTATACAAATATATCAAAAGGCGTGCGAGAACAAGAAATTGTGCCACGTGGCGCTCTCCCTAGGGAGTTTTAGTTCATGCATGTAATCCATGTACAATAAAAAAATTAAGAAATTGCATATTATAGGGTTTGATCCCGAGACCTCAAGTACACATACTAAAGTTTTAACCACTAGGCTAAGTTGTATTTAGTGTTATTATCATAAAGTATTATATTAATAAATGAAAGGTTTTCTTACCCGGGACATAACCCGGGCCTAATAACTAGTTACTAGAGTAAAGACCGAAGAATCATGTCCACTTGCATCTCTTTTAAGATCTTTTCATCTACTTATCAAATGTTTGTATTCATCAACCTTATTTGAGATTTTATAGCATGTAACATATGTTAAACAGCTCTAGTGAGATCTTCATGTCTCCTCAAATTGAAAAAGTAGGCGGTTTTGCAATATATCTTTCTTGATTCCTTTCTCTTGTCATGAACCAAACACCTCCTTGGTTTAATACTCTTTTCATCCTTTAATAGGCTTTCCATTTGCTATGTGCAGTCTCTAGTAGTTCTACTAGTCCCGGAGGATGGCAGCGATAGCCCGAATCTCACAACGAGTGATTGTGAAAATTGTTAGTTTTCTGAATTCATCAGAGACATACTCAATATAATCACCAGAAAGATAACAAAGCACTAAAAATAAGGTCAGTGTATCAAATCAGAAATGCAGACGAAAAGACATGCCTTAAAGCTAACAGTGACTGACAAAGGAATAACAAGTGATTGATACAAAATTACAAGATAGCATTAGCAAGAATATCTAGAGACATGTGGTGTATGCTAAACTATATATGCTATGCAACCCCATGGCTAGGACTATAAGCCATGAGGGATGCAGAGCTGTATCTGAGTACAACATATTTTTACAAAATATACTGATTACAGTAATATTTGATTTTTTTAGGGGGGGGGGGGTGCGTATTTTCGTTTTGAAATTGTAAATAAAAATTATATTTTGAAGCAAAAAAGTAGGCGAGATTAAAATTTACGTTTCCATTTATTGGTATAATGGTAATATACCCCATTGATGCAGGAAGCCTTGACCTGTCGTAACCTCTAGCACCAAAAGAACAAGCACGGCTAACATTGCTGCCCTTCCGTTCCATGTTTCAGCACTCTTTGTCCAACCCCACTCCCAAAATGTCACTGGAGGAGGTAACTCTCTGCGCTGCGAGTCGTAAGCTGCCAAAAGCTCTTCTACACTACCGAGTGGAACGAGAGACTGCATAATAACAACCCTTTGTTTTAGTTAACGTATACAAGAAACTCATAAAGCAAACACAGCCTGCCATCAAAGCACTGAGGAAATGAGAGTATAAAAGGAACTTCTTTATGAATTACGACAATATATGCACTAGTAAGTGCACACCCTCAACTCGAAGCAGGGGAAAAAGGCAAATAGAATATGAAACTGTAAACTGCCATCCAGAGGCTGCAAGACTTCAACAAGTGTATGCAGCATTCTCAGGACTCAACCCTGGACCTCTGATTAAGCTAGAACAATCCTCTTACCATCTGAACTCACTTGGCCAGTACAAAACATTAGGCAATATTACAATATAGGAGATGATATTATGACTTTATAAAATGACCAAAGAGTTCCTGATTTGTGAGTGAGCTGAAGAGAAAATGCACCTGGTGTAGTATATCAGATATTGGGCAACATGCTACCTGTTGGCGGTATTATCTTGGTTGTTCAGTTGTTTGAACCAATATTACATGAGTTGTGACAGGTTGCTCCATATAGTTGATACAGGACCAATATGGCCAATACAAGTTACAAATGATAGTCTTAAGTTCGTGTCAGAAAAAATGCAATTAATTTTGCAACACTTGAAGACACAAAATAACTGCTCACATAAGACTCCCTTTACCAGAAACAAGAAATTAACTGCTCATACATGACTCCTTTACAAAAAATGATCCCTACCACAGATTACTTCCCTGGTCAGCTGCTTCATGTTCTAAATACTAATCCTTAGCTTTTACTCCCTCCGTTCCATATCAGTTACTATCTTTTCTTTTTTTTGGGATGTCCCAGTCTACTTGCCACATACACATACACTATCCGTTCCATCAGTTGGGCACAACATCCACCCACCCGCTTTCTTCTCTAATTTTTTACTTCCCTAGAAAATTGTGCCAAAAGTGCATGTATCAACTTATTTGGGATGGAGAGAGTATACAAGTTTGTTAATGCATCTTGACCTTCCTAGAGTCCAGGCTCCCGACTATTTTAATAGGACAAACACTGATTTATAATGTTCTTGTTCGCTACACTACTGTATCTTTTCCAATTTTGAGTCTTGTCTTTTGCTTATCTCCTAGGTTCTAATAAGGTTATGCTTTGTTTTGCCCTCAGCTATTCTTATTTTTGAGATAAGTTTAGTCTTAATTTTGATGTTGAGCCCACGGCTAACCCCAAACGAGAACAAAATAAGATGGGAAAGGAGAAACACAATAATACAAGATAACCTCCAAGGAAAATGCTAAACAGGTTTACATCTAAAAAAATTGTATTCAATACCTGTCGTGCTTCGAGATTTGACACCGCCATTGCCCCCACATAGGGAAGGCTTTCAATCACCGCATCAGCCAAATCTGAAATAAAGGTCGGTTCACATCCAAGGGCAGGAACACGTCCCCAGTTCTCTATACCTGATTCTAGAGCCAGCTCCTTGTACTCCACGTCAATTTCTTCCAAAGTTTCAATATGCTCACTAACAAAACTGATGAAATTTTCATGCAGTTAGTAGTTTAACAATCAGTTGCTTCTCCTCAAACAAATACTTAACAAATGAAATGATAAGCAATTTTGTAATTGTACCTGATTGGGACAGCAAGAAGACTTTTCACACCTTTCTTTCCAAGGTCAACAATAGTATCATCTGTATAGGGCTTCAACCATTCCACAGGCCCAACTCTACTCTGTACAAAGATTCCAAGGTAATGCCAACCATCAACAGCGATCAAGAAAGCACACTTAAAACACTTTTAGTCAAAAACTGGTAAGCATAACGTGCATTGTGCAATAACAACCTTTGTCCATTCCCGACCACCCTCCCCTCCCCCCAAAAAATAACTAAACAACAAGCTTTAAAGAAAAGAAAAACCTGAAAAGAAAGGCTGCTAATAGAAGCAAAACCAGAAACTACCATTACCTGGTAGGCAAGGGTGAAGGAATTATAAAATTTTCTCCTCTCTAGTTCTTCCATTATCAAGTCAACACATTCCTCCATCTCAGCCTTGTATGGGTCACCGGCTTCTTCAACATAAGCTAACGGCACACCATGAGCACTAAAGAATATCACCACCTGTCACGTAATAATATGTTCTTTAAAACAGTAAAAATAAGTCTACATTGGAAAGCCTGGACTGCGCAGAAAGTCAGACTCGACTTTGAGAACAAAACACATTTTCATACTACCTCTAATTTTCTAGTTGCAACATTTGATTGTTCTAATACACTCACCAAAAAGTCATTTGTTGCAACTAAAGAAAACAGAGGAAGTATAAGGTAGATAGGTAAAGATCCTACCTATTAAGAGGAGTGATCACTTTGGAGATTCAGTATCAAGTAAAGAAATTAGGTAAGCACCTAAATGCGTTAGACATATTTTTAGTACAAAAAGTCACCTCTTTTGGACGGTTGAACTTCTTCAGTTCTTTTTCAATCAGATCTCCCATAGCCTTAATATATCCGTCTCGCTGATACCAGGAAGGAATTACTGTGTGCTGCATGTTGACAAGGTATTCGTCCTCGCTAAAATACAGACAATATCAAATTCAGAAAATGAAATTTTATAACTAAGGAAGCATACAGCTTTTAGTTTTGCAGAAATTATAAACAGTTGCATACCGGAATATACTCTCTAGCAGCCTCAAGCTCGAACCACTAGTTGATATTGAGAATTGTGGATAAAGAGGCAGCACAACAAGCTTAGCAATGCCATCACGTTTTATCTATACATCAAAGAGAAAACATAAGTGCAGGATCCATTCACTTTTCTAGTTGAAATTCTTGCACATCTAAACTAATCACCCTGATGCAGAAGCACAATTAAAATATGCACAAAGCACACTAAGAACGAACCAATTAACCCATTCAATGATCCATCAGCCAGGTATACTCATAATGGATCTATTTGTAAGATTATAGCAGCTATGCCAAAAATATAGTATGAAATTTGAAGGATGCAAAAACGAGTAAAAGGCATCATGGGCAACCATGTAGGCAAAATTGCCATCAGGCTAATTAGTTTTGAAGCCCACAGAAACAGGACATGAGGAGCCATGCAGCTGAGGAACACCAAATTTATTTTTTCAAATCACAAGCAGCCCATATCTTCAGTTATATGTTCCAAAATCCAACCTACAGGCTATAGTTGAAGAGATGCCAACCATTTACATGCAATTTTCTTAGCTCTCAAAATCATCACAAAGCTTCAGAGCATTCGAAATATTGATTGCATTGGAAGCTAAAAGCTTGATGGCCTTGTTAATTGCCTCTAGTTTCTTTGGGTTCTCATTAAGAAGGAACAATGGTGGAACAGCCTAAGATTTTTCAAAGAAGCATATGGTGATCAATATAAGCAAAGGCTCCCAGAAACTTGCAACTCCAAAAGAATTCCCTGAAGAAGTTTTTGTTTTCCAGGGGAAAAACTGTCTGCCAAGAACAAGTTTCCCTCTCCCTTCAGGCAGCACCTATTGGTGGGTCATTAAATGTCCCAAGATCTCCTGATGCCAGTAACAAAATCAATATGTTGCAGATGTGGAACGCAATTCAACAGCCAATTGACAGAGTTAGATTTAAAATATTCACAGCCTTCTCAAATAAACAAATTTCCCATGCATCTTTTTGAAGCTCACAGAATGTCCTGTTTCATCATGCTTTTCTGAGGTTTGGTTCCACTTTGATAATTATTCATCAATATTATCATAGCCAAGGATCAAACCCTCATCAGCAACAGCCACAACAGCTAAACCGGCATATAAATCCCCAACAATCATTTCTAACGCATGTCATGTTTAAGTGACTGTGAAGTGTGAACTCAAAAACCTCCTCAATAAATCCTTCATGAAGATCATTTTGCAATTTTAGACATTAAACCACAAGACTATCTTCAATATACTATCTTCTGAACTCCTATCTGATCATCCAACAGGTTCATACATCCCTAAACTGGATCTCAAGTGAAACTGCCATCAGCCCTGATTAAACAGCCTTCTATAAAAAAATAGAAAAACAGACTTGTACAAATACATATCGTGGGTTGGTAGAGTAGAAAGGAAGATTATCAATATCGTAGTCCCTACAGAAAACAAGGGGCAACTCCAGGAATAACAACCTGCTCTCAAAATTTTATCAGAAGTCTCAAATTATCATAACAATGCTAACACTACTATGCAGCACCTAGTAAACTTGTGACCTGCCTAGGCAAGATTCATATCTAATAAGATATAAATATATAACAGCACACCAAAAACAACTACTATAACGGAAAGTTTGTCAAAACTAAGATACAAGCTATACCTCCTCAATTGCTTCTTCAGTAAATGGATGCCAATAACGCATACCGACATACACTTTTGCTGGAACATTTTTTGCAGAAAGAGCCTTCCGTAACTCTTCAGCCTGGAAACAGTTAAGCAATCTATTATGATTCCATGAAAGCCCAACTTGTTTGTGTCAGACAAAAAAAAGGTTGAAAGAATCAGATGCCTTTTTGCAGCCACTATGATTTTATAAATTCAACTCTCCGAAAGAGCAAGAAAAATATCAACCAAAAATAATGAGACAGTAACATGCCTGTGCATCTGTTATCTGCCGAAGAGGAGAGCCACCGCCAATTGAAGCATAACCTTCTTTGCTCTTGGGAGCCCTTGCAACAGAAATAAATTGAGCAAGGGGCTTCTGTAGAAATCGGAATAGTCTTGGCAATCTAATGATGTCCTGTTCAATTTCCTTGGTCAGGGAACCAACAAAACTAAGAAGATATGACAAAAACATTGTCATAACAAAATCGAAAAAGAGGAAGAAAGATAGAACAGGACAATTTGCACTTGGAAAGGATCAAAAAAAAAAAATCACGCATTTATAGTCATGCAACCATAACCAATAACCTTCCAAATGGCCTAATAAGTGCTGCCATTCGTCTAAAACTTCGCTAAAACCCCTATCTAGTAGATTTTTCTTGTTTTGCTCAATCCCCAAGTTCATCCCCATCCATATGACCAGCACCAACGAACATAAAAGCAATACTTCAATGCTGATGAGAAATATCTCATAGCCATAAAGTTCGAGTTTGTGGATGTAATCTCTCAAGAAGTGTTAGAATAGCAATTAGCTCCTCCAGAAGTACCAAACAAATGTCAAATCCTCGCTCTTCTCCTTCAGGTAGAAGTGTATATCCAATAAGCAGCAAAATGAGACAAGCTTAAATTATCAGCTTCTTTGGTGTAAAGTCCTCTGTACAAATATAGTTAATATAAATTCGCAAGTTGGTCTACTAGATTTGTAATACCCATTGTATCATAATCATGTAAGACATGAAGAGCAAAAAGTGGCTCGTTTCAGGGCTAAATGATATCATAAGTTCTACAACAGATTTGATGTTCAATAAGATACCAACAAACAATCAATAAGGGAGCGTTTGACTCATATGATTCTAGTATGAGGTATGGGCTTAGAATGAGCAAAACCCATACCTAGTGTTTGTTTAATAATTTAATAGCTTTAAAACCCATACCTCATACCTAGTCTTTGTTTAATAATTTAATAGGTATGAACTATGAAGTGCGAAGTCATGTCCGCAAATGACACTGTTAGTTTGACATGCATTATAAAAGTTCTTGTTAGCACTCGAGGAGATACAAGCTCAATGAGCGACAGTAGAAACCACAAACAACCATGTAATCACAAAACATACAGTAAAAGAGAGTTAAGTACCGGATCTGCAAAAAGGTTATACAAGAAAGGCTGCACGTCATCCAAAGTCTCCGGGCCTCCAAGATTCAGCAACAACACTCCTATTTTCTCCTCACCAATAAAAGGTGTTGTAGACACATCAGGAGTTGTAGAAGTCAGTAATGCTCTCACTGGAGTTGGATGCTTTTTCAGTGGTTGACTTAATAACGATTCTTCTTTGGAAGAACCAAGAAAATAATTTCCAACTATCAAGTTCTTTTTTGTATTAGAGTAAGGACTGCTGTCCATTGACACTCCGGCACAATGAAATATCCTTTGAGAGGTACCCATCTCCTGTGGCAATAGCCTGACAGAGAACACGTAAATCAGCCCACTATCAAAAGATTACGATGTTAGCAATGGACATTGCAGCACTAGAGAGCTAATAAAAAAAGCACTGGATGACAAACAATGAGTACCACTGCATGCCAATAACTAATTGTTTAATATGATAACAGAAGTGGCAGTGGACGCCTATGTTACACTTTTCACGGATGCTTCCTCAATGATGGTTCATATTAGCTGACCCAGATCATTTTGGGACGAAGCTTCGTTTTAAAAGAATTTTTTTTAAAAAAAAGGAAATAACAGGCTGCACATGACATATGCAAATGCTGGACAACTAAACTACTGCAGAAACCAATGAACATCATGTTATAGGATGTTCAGTCATAATCAAGACAAGTTCGGGTACTACTGCTAGACATTGCAATAACAACTCCAACCCAATTTAGGCTGTTGTCAAAAAAAACACATGGGTAAGATCTTGTGTTTATGTACAAACAAAGCAATTTCAAAAGGCAACCAGATATACTTGCTTTGGGAACCTGCATTACTTACTATCAGCTAAATTGTAGGACATCAATATGTGTCGAAGAGCTAGGATTGTGGACAGTTTCATGACAAATATCCATGACTAATTGACCATAGCACAAATTAAGGTTTTCTTCTTATATATTAAATTAAATTACTCCCGTTTCTGTTTGTTCCATTTTGCCGCTGTGCAGCAAGTATATGTCTTCATAATATCAACTTGTAATCTTTACTAATAAAAAAATTATAGATAATGAATGGTCATGGTTCTATGTTCGCCAATGTCACAAGACAAAGTGGCACCAACTAAAGAGGGAGTTAGCTTCAAGACAAGGAAGATCAAATAAGGGCCAACACCTACATATAAGGTCGGATTGAGGCCAGTAAGTTCAAATCAAGGAAAAAAATCGCGGATGCGGTCGCGATCGCGGTAACGTTCGTGTTGCCGCGAAAGCGGCTTGTAATGGATGAATGGAACGGATCGTGGCCGACATAGCATGAATTTTTTCAAAAAATTCACATCAATATGTTCTAACCCTATTTGCATTGTTTTAGCTTATGAAGCATTATTACAACATAATATAATCAAATCTATGAAAATATCATGTTTCATCAGCTACATAATTAATTCATAATATATTTTTGGCCAATGTTTGAATAAATGGATGTAACGGGGACAAAAACTTTATGACACCTCGAGTTTGTGTTACGAACGGACAACACGGCGAGAGAAGCATATGATTTTTATTATGCTGTTCCGTAACGGGATTTCGCGGAATGGCAAATCCAAAATGTCGTTCAGTAACGGAACAGGAGTGTTTTAGTTCCATGGTTTAAATATTACAATTCACAACTTACATTAGTTCGTAAAACTTACAAGGACCAATAAGTTCAAATTGGTTCTCATACAAAGCCAGATAAGTTTAAATAAGGAAAAACAAGTGTAGATGATATAAGATTAGATTTACATAAGGAATCCTACTTTCATATAAAAAGTTATTGGAATGAGAAGAAGCTTAAGAATCAAAAATCTGTATGCATCCCATAGTGGTGAGTACCATTAGTGATATGACGAGTCCAAATAACTTGTTCCAATTTGAAAACTAGATGAAACTTGACCCTTGGCTCCTTGAGTACTCCAATACTAAAACTTGGAAGCTCCAAATTATACTAAGCTAGGTCATGAAGCCACAAAGACTACAAGTCTGCCTTCTATTCTCCAAATCTCTCTCTTTATACTCGTATCACTCGAATTTCTTTCCCCTAATGCTACTAAAAATTGGCACACTGATCAAGCATAGGCATCGTTCCCCAATTATAGAGATGAATATCTTTCAAGTTCTTCATTCGATCTACGCCTACATTGAAGTCACCTCCAACATACCTCCTCAATTTTTTTTAAGTGCTAGTTGCAACATTGAAGTATTATCACTTTTAGATTTAATCCAAGGTTTTTCTACAAAGTACTTTGAGTTGGAATTATAAACAATCTACCTCCTACAACTTGATTGCTAACCCTAAATGAAGAGCACAAGTTGTCAACAATCCACAAGACACATCAATTCAGCAAATTAACTAAGAATTTTATGAAAAATATTCTCTAAATAGCAACCAAAGTTAAAACATGATCAACTACCATGGAAACTAAAATTAAACTCCCCTCAAATAAAACAAAAATAAATAAAAAAAAGTAAAATTTAACTTAAAACAGGAAAAAGTACCTGCAACAAAGAACAGATGTACGGCTTTTCGACAAATGCATGAGATCATCACCATTAGAAACCCTCAAACCTACAAAAAAAAAACAAAAATTTAACGCAAACAATATTCTACAAAAGAAATTTGAAAAATTAAAAACAAGAGAAAAGAAAAACAAGCATGTACCAGTAAATGGAGCAGATTCTAAGGTGGAAATAGCACTACCAATCGCCATTTTCAGAGGTTGGAGAAATCAGAAAGTAGAGAGAGAAACAAATTTACAACAATATTTAGAGAGAGAATATGAATATGAATATGAATATGAATATGAATATGAATATGAAAATTGAGAGTTACTAAACACAGAAAAAGCGGATTACACAGCAAAGGACTGTAGCCCACACCTCCACAGTCCACAGTGGCATTATCCGTCAATACCTGAATTTGTACATTCAGGATTACAGAATAATTAAAAAAATATGGTCCAAAAATCAACATGGATGTAGGTTTTTACGTGTGACATGGAGACTAGCCACGTCATCTCATTCGACAAGACTTGGGATATTTTAAACTAACTCCCTTAAATCCTATGTACTTATATGATTATAGCTTTTTTTTTTTTGGGTTTAACTGAATTGAACTTAAAATTGTAAGAGGAAAGTAATTGAACTGAACTGTTATAAATTAAACTGAACTAAATTTTCATAAACTCAGTCCAAAAGAACAATTAGTAAAAACTATAGCTGGCAAAATAGACTTGTACCCGTTGACCCGGTCCAAAATATCCGACCGAGACCCGTTTCCTTGTAGTTTGACTCGTGAAGCATTTATATTTAACAAAGTTGATTGAGTTAGCTTTATATAATTAAACTAGATGAGAAATACTTGTTATTAGTTAATGGTTAAAGAATTGAAATGTTGTGAGCTATTAAGAGTTAATCTATATTTCTTGGTCCTAATGTTAACAGGAAGTTGTTAAACCTTAAATGATATTCATGTTATCAATCAGAATAGTTGTTCGAATAGAACTGAAACCCATTTGTAGAAACATTAACAAATATATATTGGTGAAAGAATACATGAAATAAGATGATGCCAGGCCCGTCTCGAACTATATAGAGGCCCTGTGCGATCTCATATTTGAAGAATTCAATAATGTAGTAGCTCATCCATACTTCACATAATCATATTATGAAAAAAAAGTAGTCTAAATAAGTAGATAAACTTTTCTTTTTACTATTTGAACTTTCTCTATTTTGGGGCCCTCACACTAAAGGGGCCCTGTTCCATGGAACATGTTGAACATGCTAAAAGCCACCCCTGGATGATGCATGCTTTTTAAAATATCAATTGGATCATTCAATTCTTTGACATATAAAAATATAATTTGAAAAATTAAATTAAAATTAAATTCATCAAATGAGGCCTTTAGGTTTAAAAAAATTGTGTATGGTAGTTTATTCAGTTGAAAGTAGGTTACTCTCAAAATTTGGTATTTCAACCCTATTCAATAAATGAATCATATTAGGTTTCTAAACCGTTTACTACTTACCTCACCTTTTCTTTTCACATAAGCCAGTCTACTCTATTCATTTTTATATAAAATTTTAGTGTCATGTTTTGAGAAATCGTAACCATATGACAGTCAGTAACATTGCTATGTGCTAAAGAAACTTCTTCCCTTACAACCTTATGGTCTATGGATATGGACCATGCATCATTAACACCACACCGTTGGAACATTTTTGCTAGGTCGATGATCTGCCTGAATCGTCCATTAAAATAGAAGTCGGTATTGACCTTGCACACTAAACAACCTAATGGGGATATAAATGTCCATCTGTATTAGAGGTGATCAAAATTCGCCCTGTCCAATTTTGGGCACATTTTTTCGGTCCACGGCCGGGCATGATTTTTTAGGCAAAAAAATTGGGCTACTGGCAACCTAGATTTGGAAAAATAGGTCAAATTTCGACCCATTCCGAAATACCGGGCATTGGCACGAATTTTTTGGCCCGACCCGTGGCTTTGGCACGAAACGGGCCACTATTTTGGCCAAAGCTCGGCCCGGCCCGGCCCGGCCCTTGATTACCTCTAATCTGTATAATGATGTGATTACCAAAGTAAACTTTGTTTAGTGGCAAAACTACTAGTCACACACTCACACTCTTAAGTGGCTGAAAGATTTATGAACAGGCATATGATCCATCATTAACAAGTTTGAGCTTTGAGCAGAGCCAAACACAACACCATGACATTATATCTGCAAAAATATATTACTGTTCCTTTATGAAAACTCTTTATCTCATGTTTTGATCAAGAAACCATACAAATTATTTACAAGTGAAAAATATAAAACGCAAACCTCATGCAAGAGACAAAGAAAACTATGTTTCTGAGTCCTCGCTTATCTCTCATCTCCGAAAATAAAATTCTTTCTTGTCCCTCAAACTATATTATTGTAGATTCAACAAAGAACAACAGTGAGTTGATATGTCATCAATGTTATGCTCTTGTTTTACAAAACTTTTCAAGCCATTCCATAGTGACACTCTTTGGCCTCTCTAGCGGCAAGCCAAGAGCTCGGTCCCATATAAGCTACATGATAAGATAAATTCAACAAGTTATGAAGAATTATAATTGATAATTTAGGAAGAAATTAAAATTCATGAACAAACCTGTGAGCATATTCCAAGACTCCTTGATACCCCAAACAAAACCGTATAATATCTGTCAAAGAGATTGACATTTAGTTGCATTTTAAGGAAAATGAATAAAAATTGGAACAAAACGAATGAGACGGAAAAAATACCTTGCTTCTGTCAAACCATAGTGGTTCAGCAAAACTCCACTATGAGCATCAACATTAGGCCATGGATTCTTTACCTACAAGATCCGAAAGACTCAATATGAACTCATGCAAAATCTAATTAACTAGCATTGCATCAATACATAAGAATAGGTAATCAACTACCTTTCCAAGCTCTAATAGAATAGGAGGCACCACTTCATACAACTTTGACACCTGTAAAAATGTTTAGACGAATTTATCTCAAATGTTTGCAGGTCAAGAAATGACATGGAATTATTTAAGAAAAAATACCAATTGGAAAAATGGGTCATCAGGCAAGTGCTTCAACGCAAATTCTCTTTGGCATGTGTATCTTGGATCTGTCTTCCGCAATACTCCATGACCAAATCCAGGTACAACCTATAAATTTGAAAACCTATAAAATGATCTACCACGATAATGAGTATGAAATTGTACATGACAAAACGTTGCTCTTATTTTATAAAATAAAAACCATGGATTTAAATTGTGGAACCGAGTGTCCTTAGATAGCGTCATAGCGACAGGGACATCCAAATAATTTTAGCATATAATTGGATTGAGTAGTATACAAAAATCGAGAGTTTTGAAGTCTAAAATCACCAAAAACTTTAGAGTTCTAAGCTACTGCCATAAGACATAGTAACCATTTGAAGACCAAGACAAAGTTAAGAAAAAGGGCTATGGATATAACAGACAATTTAATACATAGATGGGTTGTACTTACAAGAGTATTGCGAATGTTTGGACAACTTAAAGGTTAGTGCTTCTTCTATATAAATAGATCTTAAATGGATCAATAAGTTGGATGACACATCACTATTAATCAATGACTATACCAAAAATATATCGATTTACCTTGCCACTGTTTAGTGTCTTCCAAACATAATCTTTCAACTGCTCTGTCGAGATGTTCTCTCCACATTCATCAACAACTGATTTAATCCACAGCAGGACTTCCTGAAACAAGAATTAGTCAAACATGAACACAAGACGACCACCATTGCTAGACAGCTTAGGCAACGAGACCAAGCATAATAAATATTGGGGGGAATAGATATAAATCAAACTTAGCAATAGCTCCATTTTTATTGTATGAACTGCAAAGGGGCGCTGACTCTCAGACGAAAAGACAGCCGCCATTACAAGCAAAGAACATTTGTGAATGTTTTTGGGATAATTCAACTTGCGCCGTGGCATGACTGAAGAGTAAAAACAGTCATATTAGAGCTGTAACGACATCTGGCCGTAGGAGCTGAAATTCAAGCCCTCAAGTCTACAGTTATTATGCTCATGAACATACAAAAGGCATCTCTCATCAGAAGCAGGAAGAAAACTTGTAACACTGCAAAACAAAATTCAAATACCTCTTCTTTCGGCCCTCTCAAAGGAGAAAAACACACAAAAACAAAAGCCAAAAAGAAACTGAAGCAATTTATTGACAGAATGACATGATGTTGCACAACATATTCAGTAGAGGTTTGATAAGGTCCACAAAGATCATAGAAATGTGGAGGGGTTAGAGTGAAAATCTACCAGGAAACTGATTCCACAAGAGGTGCATAACCAATAAGTTTTGAGCGCATCTAATGATGTATTATTATGTAGGATCAACCAATTAATCAAAGAAAATGAAAAGCGATGCATTAATATACTATACCTGGTTGGCTAATCCATGGAGTGGGCCAGCCAAACCATTTAATGCTGCTGCAAATGACAAATAAGGATCTGAAAGTGCACTACCCACCTACATTGTGGTAAGAACTGGTCAGAATTCCAATGTTCAATTATTTGCGGAAAGATGCAGCGTGTTCTTTATCTTTGTTTTTCTTGAAATAAGCAAAAATACAACCATTAATGCAGTAGCAAACTGAATGAAGGCCAAGGTTAAACAAAGATAATTTATCAGAAGCTTACCAAATGGCCAGTGTGTGCACTAACATTTCCACCCTCATGATCACTGCAAGATCGGAGAAAAGCATTTTATCTAAACTGAAGTATATTCTAATAGTACACATATCATGTGAACATTTGGACCGATGATGACCTGTGAATTGTGACATAAAGCCGCATCAGCTCAAGCATCTGAGGGCTATCAAATCCCAACATGTGTGCGAAATTTCCACCATAATCAAGGGAGTCATCCAGCGGTATTACTTGTCCATTTTTATACATCCTTCAACAAAGAAATAAAAGTAAAAAAAAATAAGGATATTCAGCTGATAAACCAACAAAACCATGACGAACCACCTTCACACTAAGTCTAGCCACCCGAATGGATCAATTGACAATAAATAGGCAGCAAAAATTGCAGGAGGTAAGAACAACTTTTACAGTTCCCACCTAAAGTTATCTATACCTTCACTATCTTTTTTTAGGAGCCAGTATTAATTTCCAGCTGCATGAACTAGGAAATCACTTTCAATGTACAAAAAACACCTAAATTCTTTTTCTCTTCTTTCTCTGCGCTCCCTTTGCTTATTATTATCCTGTCTTTTTCTCTTTCAAATTTTTTTTTTGAGGGGGGATTCACTAATAGATTTAAGTGAGCTCATAGAAGTTTATCTCCAAGAATAAGGAAGTGTGTCACCAAGTAAAAAGGTCTTATCTAGACTACGTTAAAATTTATGAAAAACGCCTAGCGCTCCCATCCCCCTTCTTCCCATGTTAACAAAACAATGGGTCCTAGGCTACAACACACTGTTACTCTACAACACAAAATCCTGGAGCTTCAACTCTAATTTTTCAAAATTTATTGCTTATTAAGCTATCTTCTACACAGTAAAACCACCAATTTAATGAACATATGCACTCTAACAATGAATTGTATCTTCCATTCTGCTCCCTGAACATGGAGATACGTCCCAATTCCATGTCCGGATAATTTAATGTTAGTTTAACCTTCTTACAGGAAAAAAAGCCACCTGAATGTAACTGTTTACATCCATCAATCACCATCTCTAAATGACTAATGGAAAATTTGCTGACCTCCGATAAACATAAGCTGCAACAACAGGAACTTGAGCAATCAAACTAAGGCAGTCCTCATATGTTGGCTCCCAAAACCTGGAATCAAGATCACCCTTAGGCCTTAGCACTTGACTAGATGAAGAAACAACAACACATAAAGTACAACCATCATAAAGAAAGAAAACTCACTTTGACTTATGGATCCCTTTCTCATATGCCTTCTGAAATTCGCTTTGAGTCTGAAGAACAAATAAACAAGCTTTTATATATAAGCTGCAATCTAGCATCAACTTTTTCCTAGCTTCAACATCATAACACGTAAGGGATATGAACCAGATGATGTCATTAGTTGGAGGCTTTCAGCAAAGCAATGCAGTAAGATCGTGTTTGAGAGAACGACAGAGAAACTAAAGAATAGGGAATAGCTTCAAAAACTATCATCTAGGAATAAAAGAATATTCTACACATTAAAAATAATGAACAAAAGCATTGCCATGAGAACCAGCAACGGGAACCAATCAGGAACACAGAAAAAAACAGCTCGTAGTTTAGTATGTATAGTAAAATAAGAGGGAAAATGTATAATAAGAATTAATACCTGTAAGGCCATAACACCAGTGCAAAACTGAGTCATTGGATGAGCCGTAATAGGTAGAGCATCAATTGTTTTGTACACATGGTCTGCAGTTACCAGAAATCTAAAATTAACAACCAATGCTAGAAGAGAATTCAATATACACATAAAAATGATATTATACGAAACAAGAAGCAAACCAAAACAAGCATCAACAGTGCAAGGAGAGTTTGGCCAAAAATCTAGAAGTGATTCTTAGTGAAAAAGTGAACCTGGGATAGAAGCACGTTTTCGTAAGTCTGCTGATAGAGCATCTACTTGCTCTTTGCTAGGAACCTAAATTGAAAAAAAAAGCAAGATAGAACAAATGAAGCTAAAATGTAGCGTATGACAAAAGAAACAAGGATTTGAAACACATCAGGGTATAGCTACGTCAAAAAAATAGCAGAATAGTGGAATCATCTCAAATCTCAGCCTGTAATATTCTACTAGCCGCATTGATTACACAATACAGACTACACCTACAGATGACAGAAAAGTTTGCATATGATTTAGCATGGATTCCGAGGAGTTTGCACAAAACATAATATCCCGTTTCTCAAAAGAGATATCCACCTCAACTGAGAAGAGCAACTTAGCATGATTTCATTATTTCTCAGTACAAAATTAAGGACACCCATTGGAAAGAATAATTAAGAAAATATCAACAAGTAATTTCCAAGTCTAATACGTTGAAAATGATATCTAAAGTACAACTTTAAACTTTAAGACTTAGACATAGCACAGTCAATCTTCTCCCACATAAAATGTCAAACAAAGATCAAATCAAATCTTCATACCCTCGGGCCTCGGTCATACATATTCGGACCAATGGAAAAAGAGCAACTTTCTTTGGCCAGAGACAATTGCATCACGTCAAAGCAGAAAACTAAATTTTTTACTTACAGATATTTAGGTTAAATTATGCATTACCTTGGGGAGAAAAAAATCACAAAACAAACCAAGTAAAGCTCAAATCTTTTGAATAATGGATTACCAAACGAAACAAAGGGTAAGGAGTTCAACAAGCCTACAGCCTGTAAGTATAAGACAAATTATATACCTTTCCGGTTAAAAGAAGCCAAAGAAGACCTTCAGGCAATGGCTCTGCACCAGCACTTGCAGCGGGTAAAAGTTTCTGGCATTCAGGTATAGACAAACCCCTGAACCGGATACCCTAAACACGTAACATCATCAACGAAACATATTATCTGGAAGGAACTAAAATTTAGAAAGCAAGTGAGAAGTAATATACCTCTTCTGGGTCGAGTAAGGAAGTTTCCCAAAGTAAACCAGTCATTCCTCTCATTCCGCCCAATACCTATTACATTAATTCTATATGAGAAACAATGGTAAGATTCTCTATTACAAGAATTCTGTATCAGAAAGTGACAACAGTAAGATGCATTGACTTAAAGAGATGTGAATGCAGATATAACATGATTATCTTTGTTACTCGGACACTCCAGTATAGCCAACCATACTGTGTCATAGAAAAGTATCATGACACCTTGAATGGTTATGAATTCTAGGACATTATCCATGAAAACTTGCAAAAACATAAGAAAGAAATCCATATTATTGTGAAGTACTTTCAAGTTCTAACGTGTCTTGACATTTTCGAAAGTCCAAGTAACACAGATAATGATGATAGATTGTGAATATATAATCAAGCCAATACCATGTCAACATTGATATTCCCCAGCTGGACACTTCCACATTCTTTCTTTATCTTCTTCAGTCGTTCCTACAGAAAAAGAAAATAAATATGACACAATTACATGTCCATGATTAGATATTTATAGATGTGAACTACATTTGTCTAATTAGAATATCAACAAAATTTGAAATCAAACAAAATATCATTTTTTTTAAAAATTATTAACTATTCACTAAAAGCCTAGCCCCAATCCTTAAAAAATAACGATGCTTTTTTCACAATATCTTTAGACTTTATAGAGATAATGATTGCACTGTGCGAGAAAAATTATATAACGGCAGCACTATTAGACAATAATAACTAGCTAACTACATCAGAAACGACAAGGATATCAAATACGCAAACAAACCTGTTGTTCAGGAATCAGTTCTTGTAACTCTGAACGAAGGTCCTGTCAATCATAAGAAAATCATCAATTACATCACAATAACTGCAACACAACGAACTTTCAGACTCGATGAAGTATCATCAATATCATGTCGGTAAGTTCCCTATGATAAGCAGAAAGGCTAAACCAACCACCTCATTCTCCTCTGAGCTACATTGTGCTCAATTTACATATTTTTCCTTCAACTCCTCAATATCCTTAACAGATCAATAATGAACCATAAATTATTTGAATTTTCCCTCTCAAAACGAATCAGGACGAATAGTCGAATATCACGTTCGTCATTTAAAGTGAACTTAAGCAAGAAAAGGCTTTACCTAAAATGATATTGCTAATTTCGTGTTTCGATATTGTCACAAAAATCTATAATTCATGTAATAGTTTATAATTTTCCTCGATTTCGCATAGCTATAAACAATTAAAACAAACAAAAACAACGAGAGAAATTACAAGGTTAGAGGAACTTTGCATCTGAATCCATCTTACTGAACTGCTTAGACATGATTGCTGGCCCTGCAAGTATATAAAAACATTTAGATCAAATTTATAAAAATTGATTCAACATTACAAATTATGCACATAAATTCAAAACATACTGCAAATACAGAAAAAAAAAATTCAAAAAAATAGAGTGAATAAGAACAATCTGCATGTCAGAAATTAATGCAAATTACAACAATTTCTAACCGAAATTCTAAGAAAAATCTTAGCAAAAACTTACAACTCGAGATCGCAGCTTTGACAGAGTTGAAAGACCTCTGAAAAACGACATGATCAATCTGAAAACGAAAGGAAAAAATTAAGTTCTGCAAATTTTATTATATGAAATTAATAGCAAAAAAATTCAAAAATTAGGGGAAAAAAAGAGGAATTTAATGCAATTACGATGAAAAAATCAAATTGTAGCAGCTAAAGATATTTAAGATCATGAACGGAAAACATCAATCAATGGAATATAGAAGAGAATAGGAGAGAGAAAATAACCTTCGTTTGAACGAAGCAGAGAAGGGAAAACACGAATTTGCCAAAAGTTTCGAAAGGAGGAGTCGAGAAAGTTCGAACGAGTATGAACTGAAATTATAAGGAGGAGTCGAGAAAGTTCGAACGAGTATGAACTGAAATTATTTTTAATTAATTGTAGTAATCCTTAAAGTTAAAATTAATCAATTTTGATTCTTTTCCACTCAAAAAATAATTCGATTCTTTCTATGGAAAATTATCTATGATATTTTTAATTACAATATTAAATTTGGTTTTTCCTACTCTTTTATACCATATTTATTACTAACTACCTTCCTAATATATTTTTCTAATTTTCTTGTTCCTCAATTGTTGATTTTGCTATACATAAATAAATGTCATTATTCTGTTAAGTGATGCTCGATTTTTTGACCTGTTTTGGAACATTTTGCGCTTGATTTTCGTGCAAGTAAAACCTATTCATCCAAATTCAAAGACTGTTTGGGAAAGTTTCTTAAAATCAATCTCCAAAAATATGAATCTCAAGGTTTGGGTTGCATTACATTTCGTTTCAATATAAAGTCATGTTGTATTTGTATGCCAAGTTTAGCTACTCAAGGTAATATTTAAGTTTCAATTTTGAAAATTAGAGTTCTTACAAGTGGAAGTTATTTTTAAGAAATTAGGGTTTCCAATTCAAATAGAATATTATGCTTATTAATCGTGGATATGTGGAGCAGTATTATATTGTGTTTTAATTAATGTACAGGAGGAGGATGACATTGCACTATGGAGGAGTAAAATAAATCAAAGCTTTACTTTACCTCAACAATCGTATAATTAGGCACAATTCAGTCTCAGTTATGATATAGTTCTATTTTCGCAAACACAACCTCAATTTGATAACAATTAACAAACCTAATCCACAAAATTGAAAGAACGGTCTGACCTAGCTTGGTTGAAATTTGTTTGTAATCTTCTCCTGCAATGCAAAGAAAATTACCTAGAAATTTGCATAAAGGCTTTAGATAATCTGGAAAAATAATGATTGAAGTAGGAAGAATGGGGTTGAAATTAATAAAATCAATCGAAACGAAGTTTCAAAATGGCAAAAGAACACTGATGTGTATCCACCTAATGTATGGATAGTCGGATGGAATACCTCGCAAGGAGTAAAACCAATAATTTACATACAAGAATTGTTGTTAAATGTATAAAAATTAAGAAAGTTAATTAAATATCGATTTTTAATGAATGAAGTTGATAATTATATTTATATGAAGTGCACGATCTATTTATATATGTAATGTATCTATCCTAATTAAGTTGTACTTTTATACGACTAATAACACTGTTACACCCTAGTAAAGATAATATTGAATTCCTCACTAGGTTGGGAGCTAATATATGGATGTTCAAGAATCAATAGTAAATTAACAAATCCACCTTCTTATTAGAGTGTTCTCAATATTTTAAAGACTTATAAAAAAGGGATTTATGCTTCCTCAACCAAGAGGAGGCTAATATTGAGGCATTTTCTAATGCACTTTGAAATTTGATTAACTATAATCTTATCGCTAGTTAGTATCAGAGTTAGTTATGATGTAACAATATTGGTCATAACTACTCATAATTATATTATACATATACTTTGTGAATGAAACCTAACTTAATTGATAAAGATTTTCTGAAGCATTATCTAAGATCGGGATCAAAT
Source organism: Beta vulgaris subsp. vulgaris (assembly GCF_026745355.1). Taxonomy (NCBI): domain Eukaryota; kingdom Viridiplantae; phylum Streptophyta; class Magnoliopsida; order Caryophyllales; family Amaranthaceae; genus Beta; species Beta vulgaris. Next base: position 50,926,763 of record NC_079210.1, read on the forward strand.
TTTATCCACAACAACCTTCGTAACTTAAAATACACCAAATAAAAGAGTCTGATATGAGTTTTTGGTCATGCGTGCATAAGGGTCGTTGTTCATATATGGATGCTTACATTTCAAGAATATATGTCTCACTTAAAATTTATCTGAGCTTGCGATGATAAAACAATTAGTTACAGACGTTAATTTTTCCTTTTTTGTGGAAAATATTCTTTGATATTGAGTTGGGTCATATCCTCTGGATATTGATTTTCATGTAAAACATACAATAGTTCTAGCACTGAAATCACAAATTCACAATGCTTGTAGAAGTAAAAAAAAAAAAAAAAATCACAATGCTTATATACTAATATCCACAATTTAAATAAACTACTCTTATTATTAGTATTATAAAGAAAGCCACACACAAAAAAAGAATGTTGACTTCTCTTTGTAAACAACCTTCCTAGAAAACATAAAGACATATCCACAACTCATGGACGTCAAAAATTTACATCCATGCAACCCCAAATAAAAAAAATAAGGGTAAATGTAATTAAAATAAAAACCAATAATAATAAACTACCTTTTTCTTTCCTTCAATATGAAACAATCCAAAAAATGAAAAACATAAAAGATTGATACTCGTTGACACTTGTAAAATCATCCTCATCAATCGTTATTGCCGCCTTACTCGACGTGAAAAGAACATATCCTCAACTCTATTCGGATCATTAAAAAACCAAAAACTACCTAGGTCGGGATCTGACAGGTCGAACAGTTCGAATAGACCGTGGAGTTTTACCGAGTCCGCCGCAACACCCACAACCCCTGAATCGGGGAGAGGACGGTTCAGCAATTTCTGGCTGCTGGTTTGATCGACCGGTCTTTATTGGCCTAAGATTAACGTTGATATTCATATCAACCTTTATATCATCATTTACGCGTGAACGTTGTTTTTGTTGTTGTTGTTCTACCTTGTTTGGACGTGACAATTCTCCCGAGTAAAATCGACGTTGAGACCTCTCTTTTGTACGTGCAATTTCACTAGACACAAAACGGTCATCCCAAACAACACCTGAAGAGCCTTGACGTCTAAATGAAATAGCTGATCTTTGGAGTTGTAACCCAGAACTTGTTTGCGCCATTACAATAATCTTAATTATCAAAGTATATCAAAGCTAAATTTAATCTCTCTCTAATTAATGATGTTAATTATCTTGATTTTCTCTCTCTTAACTCTCTTTGTTTTGAGGGTAATGCTTTTTGTTGTTATTTCTTTTGGTAGGCCGTCTTTTGTGGGGGAAGACTGGACTTTGTTGCTATTTATAGATAATTTTGTTTTGAATGGATAATTCTAAAAGGATAATTATAGAGAAAAGGGTAGTGTTGTTGTTGTAGGAAAGATAGGGAAATGGTCACAGTCAGATCTACTTTATCCGTAATTGGAAGAATGCAACAATTATGTATTATTTGTTAGGTATAAAATATATTCAATTGTTGCATTTTTCCAGTTATGAAATGAAGTAGTTAGTTTTCTAAATTTAAACAACTTTAACATTAAACTACATTTACTTGATTTTTTTTAGTGGTTGGTGGTAGTTGGTGGGTCTCATGCATCCACATATCCACTATAAATAACTAGCATTAGCACTAACATTAGCAATTATGTATATTAAGATAGAAACTGTTATTAAACGGGGTTTACGTTTTCAAATATATATAAATCACAAAAGGTGAAATTTGACATTTGAATTCTTTATCATAGTTACAAAATGCAACAATAAACTAGTATTTAAGCCCGAATAATTCCCCATATTTTTTAATGTATATATATATTTTTTTTTTTTGATTGGGAAATTAAGTCAGCCCAAGGGCTAACCCCTACCAAGGCTACTAGCCTTGTAGGAACTACCAGCATATTGGCTGGTAAAGCATGCAAAGCATGCTAAGGAAATACCCAAACATAATGCTGGGGGTAAGGATCGAACCCCTGACCTTAAGGATCAGAGGGGAGTGCTCTACCACATGAGCTAGCTCCTCATCCTTCTTTTAATGTATATTAATAAAAGAGAATAAGTTATTTACTATTTGAAATTGAAATGTAGTTTCATATAAGAGATATAGCTTACTAGCTTAGTGGTAAGAATATGGGTATATGGCATGTGGTGTAAGAGGTCAGGAGGTTTTGATCTCCACCCACACGAATCCCTTAATCATTTTCATGGGAAATGTCATTTTATTAAAAAAAAAAAAAGAAATAGTAAAAAATTATATATATATATATATATATATATATATATATATATATATATATATATATATATATAATAATAATTTTAAAATGGACAATAATAATTCATAATATGCATTCAAAACACTAGAACTTAACTCCTAATTTCGATTAAAAATTCATAATATCATTATTGATCTCGATCCAAGAGCAATAAAAGAATTTATTTCTTCCATACTTGAGGTGGTTTTCTACTTATAACTTTTTTTCATCAATAAGTTAAAATAAGTTAAACAGAATAAAACCTAATAAAGAAATATGACAAGAAATTTTTATTTGTCATACAAAAATAAAGAGATACATAAGTTGGTTTGGTTATAATATATCATATACCTTTAATAACTATGCACATATAAAAATCATGATCGATTGTCAACTAACACTCCGAGGAGCCAACAAAAATGCCAAAACTTGTTGCAATTGGTGGAAAGGGTAATGAAGTTTTTTTTTTTTTTTTTTTTTTTTTTTTTTTTTTTTTGAATAGTAAAAGGGTAATGAAGTTAAAGAGAGTAACTAGTTTTATAATTTGGCCAACTATTTTGGACTAAGTTCACGATCTTTTTATATTTGATAGTATCTGTTAAGGGTGTGTGATAAATTTATTAGAAATTTTAGAATTACATGTGTTTATGTACATGAGGCAATTTCATCTTTCAAATACTCTCTCCATATTTTTTACTTGCTATATTTTTCATGTAGGGGTGTTTTTTTTTTACTTACTACATTGGTTGACCATAAAATTTTACTATTATATTTATTTTTCTCTTTTTCCATCCAAAATACTACTACTTTTTTTTACCTTTCCTCATTATTTTACATTAAATGGCTCAAAAAGTATCCTCCAAAAGTTTGAAAGTAATATTACCTTAGTTTTTGTGCATTATCAAATGTAGCAAGTAAAAAAAAACGAAAGGAGTATATCACAAGTATATAGACGGTAGTTTTAGCATACTGAGGTCCTCTTAAATCTTAGCTCCATTGAGTAGAAGTTACATTCCATAGGCTTCGCACGAGATCAAACCTTGGTAACCTCTACCTCTTGCGAGAATTATCTCCCGACCAATCATGAAATAGTCAAAAGCTATGAGGCCTGTTCATTTTTTTTTAATTAGGAAAGATAATTGATTCGAAGACCAACCCCTACTAGGCTACTAGCCTGCAGGACAAACCAATTCAGAGGTTGGGAACAAGACTAAACAATCCAAAATTAAATGCCTAACATAGTGTTGGGATGAGGATTCGAACCCTGGACAATATTTGGATGAGGCCTGTTCATGTATCCTAATTTTTTAATTTTTCAAAAAGTATATAGTCTTAGCATAGGCCAGTTTTCTTTAAAAAAAAAAAAACTGAAAGTATAGATCGTTGGCATAAAGACACGTGTTAGGATGACATTGGAGAAAATATGAAATGTATCCTGAAAGTGGAGAACCACGAAGAGGTTGACTCGCCAAAAAAATGGTAGAAAGAAGGTCCACGTAAGTCAGTTACTAAGAAAGAAAACAAAACAGAATGCAATTTAACTCACAATTATGGGATCTTCTCACAAATTGGCAAAAGCCATATCTTCTATTGCTTCTCGTCTCTTCTTTCTTCTTATCATCTTTCAAGTCCCTCTCTTCAGGTATGTTGTACATTTTCTTTTTACATTTATGACTTGTCAATTTTACTCCCATCTCATTCAATTCTCTAATTATATCATCATTATTTGTCAATTTTACTCCCAATTATGCAAATCTCTCATTCTTTGGAAAATTGAGTTTATATGTTTTGTGTTTAGAATGTATGTCGGATGTCATGTAACATTAACATATCATGGGGTAACAGGTGACCTTTGTATTATCTAATATTAAATGGTTAGGAATTTCATAACATGATGGTGTGTATGGATGTGAAGGAGATATTTGCAACATTACGATAAATAATAGAAAGGGCAAAAAGGCAACCTCCCGGCTAAAAATTAGAAAAGAAAATTACTTGTTATGATAGATTATATTGATGGGACGACCTATTTATATACAAGAGGTGGGTAGCTATTTAAAATTGTATTATGACGTCGATAGAATTGCGCCAACTCCTGGATAGCATAATGAAAGATAATTCTGTGATGAATTTCAGGATTCAATGTCGAAGTGGAATATGCATAACCCCGGTAGAAGTAACATCATCTCAACTAATTGCGAGCGAAATTTTGCCAGTTTCATTTGTGAAGATACTTCTTTACCCGGGTGCAATTGTGAATGCTGTCATTAAGGGTATAAGCATCCCTAACTATGGTGATTTGCTGGAAAATTATAACCTTGTTTATGTGAAAGAGGCTTCGGCACTTATTGATATTAGGCATCTTGAGGTTTGTTTTACTTTTAAATTCCTTCAAATCATGCAATTAATGATTTTAAGCATATACTATAAGTCAACAATATTGCATCTTGTATAATTGCTACTCATGTTATGCTTCTTCACGTACATGATCTTATATGTAACTAGTGTCTAGGCCCGGGCAATACCTTGGGGTTTTTCTGTACTACAATTTAGTAGTAGTTAAATAAGTCATCTCATAATCATTTAAAAAGTTATGTCATTCATTATATGGATTTCAAAAGTTCTCTTTTCATACATCATCATTAATTTTGATTAAATAAGCAATAATAGTATAGTGGAGTGATGGTTGTATCTCTTTCTTTCATACTTGAGGTTGTGGGTTCGAATGTTCACATATGTTTTTTTTTTTACTATATGAGAAAGACGTGGATAAAATGTTACTCAATAAGGGATGGTAACGCATGACACATATACATTGTAAGGAACACTTCTCAATATATTAGACGTGGATGCGACCTAGGCCCATATTTAATACAGACTTATGATCAAATTTTGTTTATAGTATTACTGTAAATTTAAGGGTAATACTATAGTGGTCAACACTGCTCTTCAAATGGTATCATGCATACATAATTAATTTTAATGAACATGCAAATTTTTTTTAAGGATGCAAGGGATATGTTTAATAACATTAACTAATTACAACACATATTTGTAATTTTGTGAAAACATAGATCACTAAAAGATGTTAGATGAGATGGTGATTCTTCGAAAACCCTTACATAAGGTTAAGGGTTCGAGCCCAGGCTTCAACATATTTATTTTTTAAATAATGACCACTTGACTTTGTTGGTTAACATTCTGGTGGCACGAGAAGGGTGCCACGTGGCGCATCAACGTTGTTACGCACGCCTTTTAATATATTTGTATAGATTGTGCGACCTAGGCCATGTTATCTTCAACTTATTATACCGATTTTAATCAGCATGACTGGCTATTGATAAAAAAAATGAGCAGGTTCATGCCTAAAACACTAATGATTTAGCAATAACTCCACTTTGATAAACAAAAATTACAAAAACAGTAAATTGCGCTTTGATTAGTAGCATCGAAATTAGTTATAATCGGTATTGAATTCGGTCAAAGTTAGTAAAAAAAAAAAAAAAAAAAACAGGGCCTCAATGCGTGCATGTTATTGTTTGGCATAATTTTCATGTACTACTAATTACTCCTATAAGCTCTCTTTGGGTTTTTAATACGACATGCAACATTTGATTTTTAAGGTCAAAGTTTGTAACCTATTTTAAAAAACTTGATCATGTACAATCTTGGTGATTCATGTGATATATAATTTCAAAATTTCAACACACATCTTAAAGATCGTAATAATAACCAGTTGCTACACGATATCTTAGTAACCCGAAATTTTCTTTGGAGTGCTCCTAGATATTAACAGGTAGCTACTTGTGCGTGGCCGGAGCAATACTAGGTCTGTTGAAGTGCGGCAGATTAAGCTTATTTGGGATGTTGCTGCTTTTATGGGGCTTGATTAAGGAACTCATAAGACAAAATTCATCTTGCTTAGATGCTTGTCAAGCAGTACAAGTTTCTCCAATCATGTTAATAGCTCTTTTTATGGCATTGTCGTCTATAAAGAGTGATGTAAGAGTAATAATAAGAAGCTTTCAAGCACATCATTCTGCAACAATAGTTGTTGGTAAATTGCATGATCATGCAAAGAAAATGAAGAAGGAAAGGGAGATGAAAAGGCTTGAATGGACTGTTAATTATGTTAGCAATTCTAAAACTCCTAGGTCTACAAAAGTAGCACAAGGAGGAATTATTAATACTCATTAGTCACTAGTCATTACTATATTCTGTAATCTGTAGGACTTGTGCTAGTGTTAATTCTTTTTTCCCATTGTTTTTGGGTATTATTGTCAGAGTAGTGAAGCACAGCACCAATTTACATAGTAGAAATTTTCATTGTTTTATTAGTTTCTTAGTTTTGTATCATCTTTATTAGTTTTCCAAAATGTTAGTTGCATGCAGTAGTATTAGAGCTTTAACAACTTAGCTTGATTATATAATAGAAGTACATGGCTTGAACTGTTATTCTATGTTTGATAGGAGGAATCGGTTCCGTGGCTCGAATTATTAGCTCAAAACATCCTTACAGTGACTCGAACGTTGGGGCAATCTTAAAATCCTCTTTATCATAGCCAAGCTCATATATTAGTTGTTTGGAAAGGTTGTATAACAACTACTCTACTAGGCTAGAGCAAGTTAATTAAAAGACGGGCATTGGTAAATTAGTCATATTAACTTTGATTAAGAAGTGTGAACTCAATTGTTGATGTCATTTACAATCGTTGGTAAAATGTCTGAGTGATACCTAGCTAATTAAGACAAAGAATCAAAATTTTCCCTTTTGTGGCTCCTAATAATCTTTAAAAAGTACAGACTTAAATGAGATGTGTTTATCATAAATATATATATGCATGTATGGGTATGCATATGCCTATTGCAATTCTACATGTTGATGATTGGATAGTATTATCAAACCTAGCATGATTAATAGGATGATAACCATATTAATTTGTGGTTACATGTTATGGCAATCAAGTATATATAATATGTAAAAGATTACTATTGATAAGTGATATCATACAAATTAATTGTGTCCAAAATCATGGTTGAAAATTAGATTATGATAATCTTTAGTCTAAAATGGACTTGAGAGTTGTGGATTCATATGAATGTTATTGAAGGACTAATTGTAGAGTATTCTTGACAACAAGTAGTAAGTCAATTAAAGTGATACTTAGTGGAATTTATTAGTGAAGGCATGATAATGGAGTCAAGAGTATATGCACTAAAGGACAAGTTTTATGTCTACATTTTACTATAAAAGCAACAAAAAATCATAATTAAAATGAATTATAGCAGATATCGCTCGACATAAAACAAATGTACATTAAAAATGAAGGGTAATGTTATATGTAGGACTACATATAAGCATTAAATACATTTCTTTAAATGGAAACAATTTAAAAATTCAAGACACATTTTCACATCAACTGAGGTAATAAATGCTTGATTCAATATTTTATTTCCATTTAAGCACCTTATACATAGCCCGAAGGGCTATGTATATCATTTTCCAAAAATGAATTGTAACCGACATAACACTCGACATATAATTAACAGATATAAATCAAATAAAAAATAAACATAACAACTACAAAACAATAACAAAATATTAGTCACACAATAATAATAATGTGAAACATCAACCATAATTCCATGAAAGTGACAAGTAAATTTGTAATATGCATCATCTATGAAAAATTGCCATCAACAATTTAGTGGCTAAGTATATCATTAATTCATTACTTCCCTTTTTTTGGCCGCTATCATCACTCCATTACTTGCACAAGTTGATAAAAAGATGATAAGGTTACAAATTATTTATATGTCATGTTAACATGTAAAGACAAAAAATACACATAGGTTTCACGTTTATATCAAATCCAATTTGGGCATTGAATTGGATGATTGGACCAACCTCAACACCATGAATAGAATGTTTGGTGTGAAATTAATGGCTTACTCACAAATTCTTTCATCTTCTTACTTGTCCTTACCCTGCTAATGACGATCTCCATTAATATACCTATGTTCTCTCACTTTCCTCCAATTTTAAGGCTGAAAATGCAGATTAAATTCAGCTTTATTTTTCATGGTTCATTGTAGAAAAGTTCTAAAAATCCACAACTTTTATTTGTCCTTTAGTTATGGTAAATCACAGTGTTTTCCTGAGCACATTTGAGAACATGGGAAAGTTTCAAAATCAAATCTTTGAAGTGGGTTTTCTCAGTTTAGCTGATTGCTGAGAATTTGTACTAGTTTTAGGTCAACTGCAAAAAATTACTAGAAAAAAGTTTGGAACTTGGGAAGTGTTCAAGATTCAGTTTTTTGAAGTGGGATTTGTTCAATTAAGCTGATCACTGAGTAGATTGCAGGTAATTTTAATTATCTTCAGAATTGGGTTTTGCCTAGATTATGTAGAAAGTATTGTTTTTTCAAGTACAAAATTTGTGAAATTGTAATTGTAGAGGAAATATTTGGATTTTGGTTATTGGTTATTGGTTTATGAATGCAAGAAGTTAATTATTTGATTGATGAATGGTAGTAGTGATGTTTGATGGAAGTATGTCAATGTCTTTTCATACATTAAATTATCCAGCACATATATTAGGGAAGACATATAAGTATGGGAAACTACAAAACAGAAGAATAATCCCTGCTTTAGCTACTCCACATTCTTCTATTCTTGTGCACACTGGTGAAAGTGACAACATTTTGAAATGTGGGAGAAATTATGTGCCAAACATGTCTTTGCCAAACAAAGATTTTAGTACTAATACAGTGCTTAACCAAGGTAATGCAATTGGGATAATAGGAGGAGTATCCATTGATTCTACATCGAATTTTTTGCATAAGCTTGTGCATTGGGGATCAAATGAGGGGAAAGATTGTCCTCCTTTCATACTTTGTTCTGATCCGCAATTGATGGAGGAGCTGTTGATCTATGAGAGAAGTTATTTTCCTTCTCTTTACGCTCGAGTGCGGCCCTCTAATATGGATCATACTTCGATTGTAGCGAATTTGAAGCGCAAGAGGGCATTTCTTGAGCAAGGGGGTGCTCAGTGCCTTGTGATGCCTTGTCATTTGTTGCATTCTTGGCATGATGATATTTCTCATGGATGCAATGTGCCGATGCTTCATATGGCTGAGTGTGTGGCTAAGGAGCTTAAGGAGGCTAAGTTAAGGCCTCTTGAAGCTGGGTGTCCTTTGAGGATTGGTGTGGTTGCAACTGATGCTATTTTGAAATCAGGGTTCTATGAGAAAAAACTACAGAATGAGGTATTGGCTCCAAAACTTTTACTTCATTTTAATTCAGTCTGCATCTAAGAACCTTGATTATGAAACCTTGTTTACTGTAGGAAACTAATCTTAGTATTTGGATCAGATTTGCAATTTGTGTGAGTTAAATGGTGAGAGGCTGCATTGATTTAGGACATTAGGGGATCATCCAAGCTGACATATGGCCTTCTCGACAATCATTCGAGAAGTTGACTATTAGCTGTCTGTGATCCTTCCTCGTTATACCTTAAAGCCATTTGTTTCAACTTGCCATCCTCTACTTAATTTAGTATTGGTGAAATCTCACCCAAGCTTTTTAAAGCTACAAAATATAGATGGTTAGGCTTTCAAGCTTACCTGCTTTTAGATATTTCTTTAATTCTTTTCCTAGTTAGGGTTTCCTAAGGAGTTTTGCTCATTTATAATGGTTAGATAATGGTATTTGCTCTTCGAAAGTTGTTGAATATGGCATATCTTTCTTTGTTATTAGACTGTCTGGTGAGTTGCCACAATTTTTGTTTGCATCAAGTGCCAAGATGCAGCATTATTGTTGACTATTTTGTGACTGGCTCTAACCTGTTATAAAATGCCTAATTAATAGAATCTCTTTTTTTCATATTTGTTGTGCTGCTCCTGTTTTCCTGCATTGTGGCTGTTGAAAGCCTGTGGCATCCTTGAGATGAGGATTGAGGAATGATATTTAACTTGTTCGATATGGCACCAAGTTCCACCTCTGCGCCGCATCTTTGACCTTTTTTTTGTGTCTTGTGTACTGAAACCAGAGGTCGATGTAAATTATTTGAAATCATCTATTATGGTTCGACTGAAAGAAGAAGAAACTACTAATCCTTTTGGTTGCAAGGTGGATATTTTGAAATGTCATTGTGCTGTCATTCTATTCCTCTTGTTATCTATAGCTACAAATTTGTTACTTGTGACTCTTAATTTCACCTCAAGTATTCATGTTAGATTCTCGATGTTGTGTGACTGTGTCCAACATGAATATGTGAGTCTGAGTAAGATAGATCTATATGGATAATTGATGGTGGATGATCCTCATACGTCTGAGTACGAAGTCGTATTGCAGCTTTACATTATGAATGAGTGAGACAAGATTTTTCATCTTACCCTGGCCTTATTAGTTGAACCTTACTGTAACAACACCACAATCTATCAACTAATTTTTGTTCCACCTGAATTCTCTGTTAGGGTTTTGAGGTTGTTCTTCCAGATGAAGCAACCATGGAGCACACTGTGCGTCCTGCCATTGAAGCTTTGGACAGGAAAGACATTGAAGGGGCCCGGAACTTGTTAAGAATCGCTCTACAAGTTCTGTTGGTGAGGGCTGTAAACATGGTCATCATTGCCTCTCATGACATGCGTGAGCTTTTACCTCCTGATGACCCTCTTCTTAAGAAATGCATCGATCCAATTGATGCTTTGGTGAGGTCGACTATCAGATGGGCTCAAAGCGTGGAAAGAGGCTCGTAATGAACATATCATATTTAGCTAAGCTGCATGAATGTGAATTACCATTTATCTAAATGCCTCCTCCCTCCCCCTGAAAATTAGTCATTCATTGGTGCAGGAGTTTACAGATTATTAGGAAATTGTGTTGGTTCTAGGCATAGTGAAGGACCATTGTAAGGAAAGAACAAATGCTTCTTGTTATTGGCAAACCCCGTTATCGTTTCGTAATATTGCATCCTCTACAAGTGACTTTCAGTCCATTTTTGTCCAGACTGATTTTCATTTTTCCTATACAAGCATCTGTTGCAAATTTGCAATGCTGTCAAATGTTTCCCTGTAGTGAAGCCATCAAAATCTGGACCAGACATTTTCCTCAACATTTTTTATTCGGCACCTTATATAAAGCATTAAATCCATTTTCGTTCTTGCATTTCTAGAATAATGCACTAAGAATATTGCACCAGATTGGCCACATCCTTGCAGAAATTCTTCTTTCGCAAACTTAATCTGCAAGCTCCAGAATTAGAAACATCCCTCTTATTATTGCAAGAGTAAGAACATGGTCCATGTACATCGCCACCTCCGATAAGTTAAATACAGGACTAATCCATTCATGTAAATTAAGTTCATACCCACTGAGTTCATATAATGACTACCCAAATTCAATTCGAACTAACAACAAATTCAGACAAGTTAAGTATCGAGCCTTGGAGTTTAAGGCTCCGTTTGGTAGGGCGTAAAACATTTTCAGTGTAAAATGATTTTCATGGAAAACAATTTACAATGGAAAACACGATTCCAAAATTAGTTTTCCGTTGTTTGGTTCGATGTAAGAAAAATGATGAAATGAAAGGAAAATGAAAGGAAAAGTAAGGAGGTAGTGAGAGGAGTGTACAAGAGAGATGAGGAAAATAGTTTTCCTTTCATTTTGAAAGGAAAATGGTTTTCCATAATTGGGAGAGTAAGTTTACCCCAAGGGAAAATGATTTTACACCCTTTTGCCAACCAAACAATGTAAAACTGAAAATAGAGGAAAACAGTTTTTCGGGAAAACGTTTTACGCCCTACCAAACGGAGCCTAAGTTAAGTTTAGGGATAAGAAGTTCATATAAGTTAGACAAAGTGAAAAATAGGTGAAGAGAACGCACCCTTATTAGGAGGCTCCTTAGAAAACGGGAAAATTGCTGCTGGCGGTGGTCTCAGCAACATCCCAAATATAGATGGAAGGGGGATCGTGTGGCCTGTGGGGAATCAAGAGATGTTGCTGCAAACAAGAAGTCACATTCCTCAAAATTATGGTGAAAATTTCCTGAAATGACCTCGATACATTCATTGATGCCATAAACAGTCCAGAGTACCAGTGTACCACCACTGGAAGTTGCAGAGACCGCAATGTAAATGAACAACAGATGGAACCAGAAATCTTGTCAGATTTTCCTTGTAATGAGAGGATACAAAAATGGTATGTGCGTTTAATGTGCTTTGTATGTCTAATCTAGTATCTACTATCTACTCTTAACGTCTACAGTTCTACACCATTCAAGTGGTATCAAGCTAACAAAAACTTGAATGGAATCTAATGAACCCCAAAAGTTGCAAGTTTAAAAAAATCAATCTGCTCCTAAAGAGCTGATATAGTCTTGTGCTTCTGCTCTCTGGTGACTGTACTTCAAAACTCCGCTTAGTTGCTGCTTCTACAAGTACCGACAAATTACCGCAAATGCTGATTGTATCATCATGACTCACTAGCCAACCAGGGCATAAGTGATTCCTCATCGATCCAGTCAGCATAGATGCCAACAATCTTCTTGTTCTTTTTCCATTTGAATAAGCACACTCTTGGCGACAGTTTCTGCTCCGCAGCAGTTGGTTTCCGAGTCTCCTTAAGTGAGATGTGTTTGACCAAGGCCATTGGAGGAGCAATCCATGCATTACCAGATTTTGAAGCAAGGACTGGCGCGGATCTTCTTAACTCTGAAAAAAAGAACACAAGATTTAGCCAGAAAGGAAAATGCTGACTTAAATACAGGACAAAGAGGGGTATACTCTAGTTACAAATTGATATTGCACGCCAGGAAAACATCCCCTAGGAAAAATGATGTGCAGAAAGCTAAAGCCAATGCATGATAGTGTAACAATTTCCCAAGGGTTCTGAAACCAACTAGCTACATTATATACTGTTTGTACAACAGGCTGTGTCTACTTTGAGCATAATCGGTAAACGGTGAAAGGCAGCCTTTTTCATACAGAGTCAAGGTGTCAAAGGTATCATATACAAACCATATTGCAATTTATATCAACAAACAAACGATGAACGCTGAATCAAAGCTGTGACTTGAAACCTTTCAGGGGGTGTTTGGTTCACTAGTTTTAGGTATGAGGTATGGGTTTGGAATGAACAAAACCCATACCTAGTGTTTGTTTAACTTATTTCTAAATTTTAAACCCATACCTCAAACCCATAAGGTATGGGGTTTAGAAACCCATGGGGGAGGTGGGTATGGCTCATACCTTACCTCTAGGTATCAAATAAAAGAAGATTTTTCATTCCTAAATGAAACCAAACACAAGGTATTAAGTATCAAGTTCCAAACCTATACCACCTTGGTTTCATTCCTGATTCCAAACCCATACCATTGTATGAACCAAACGCCCCCTGATTGGTTCAAACCAACATCAAATGTTGCGAAATGTAGCTGCAGTACTTACTAACTTATGGGTATTATATTAATATCAATAACAAATAACATTCTCTGACAAACAATGTGTCAATCATACTCCCTTGCATAATCTGATTTCTGCTCCTGGTGAAAACTATAGTTGAAGGGCAAAGGAATCAGCTTCAAGAACTCGAAGTTGGGTTTTGCTAAACGTATATCCCTTAGGGCTATGTATAAGCAACAATTCTATTTCCTAAAATGGTATTAGAATTGGAATCTATGACAATATCACAAGTCATTTGGTGCATAAAATGCTTAAATATCTACTTTTAGCTTCGTATACATAACCCTTGGGAGTTGGGACTACGTTTAGCATTTCTCAAACTTTAAGTTTGTCAGCACAGATATGACGTCGTTGAACTCTTATAATTTATTGCAATATACCATATATGATACATGTCAAAGTTTCAAAGACAGTCAGCCTAATGCATTGAAGCTAAAAAGCTTCATATGTTAACTTAGCTAGCATATAAAGCACTTGAATAAAAACTAGTATAATTTCATGAAGAAACTCAAGCTGCAAAAAGGCATATGCAAACAAGTTGAAGAATGAAAACAGCACAAATTCAAATAGCACATAAAACACAGTCTATATAGTATTACCAGCTTCTCCATGAGCATAACGACAATTCGGACCATATCTACAGCTCTTATTCCTCATCCAACTGTGACACGGCCTTGTTTTAATTCTTGAAGCAACACCAACTGGCGGAAAATTGCTCACAACAGACGTCTCCCTAGATAAGTCTCTCTGTCGTCCTTCATACGTCTCCAATGGCTTATGCATAAAGATACAATTTACACCATATGGGCAATCCCCCCAGAAATATTTGCACATCTTCCTAATAGTACTGTTCTTATTCATGATTCTTGAGTTACTCAAATCTTCTAATCTATGAGCATATATGCATGTATCCCCATAGTTGCATTTACCTTTAAACCAAAAGTCCCTACATAATCCTGTCCTGTACATGGAATTCTTAGCAACATTGTCTCTAGTTGCAAAAATCGGCGAGTTTGACATATATGTATTGGCAAAATTCAGCTCCTCCACAGCAATTTGGTATTGATCATTTCCTGATTGAGTAGAAAAATCAGCCATAGAAGGCGGTCTTCTAACTTGTCGGGTAAAGTAAGGATCATACATGCCAAATTATTATAGATTCTATAGCTACAACTATGTTGAAATTACCAGTTTCATATACTCCTACTAAATTTAGAAGGAACCTGCAACAAACAGCATTTTTTTTTGTGCAGTTAGTTTAACAGAAACAAATGCAATCAAAACTTAAGCAAACAGTGCATAAAACTTATCAAGAAAACCATTATGGGTCTAACACAAAGACTTATAATGAGAAATACACAAATGATTTGAGTAATCCAAATAGCAAAGAACAAAAAGAATTTCCAACAAAATCCAAGATTAATTAGTACCCCATTATCAAGAAAACATAAGCTTAATAGTTTTAATAAAATCTTGACTGTAGAATTGTTCAAGAACTTGCAATTTCTCAGTAATGACGATATAATTGTAATATAAGTCCAAGAAACATAAACCCATAATTGAAGGGAACATTTTTTTTCACTAGGTTAAAAAAAAAGTGAAGCTTTAGACCTCATAAATATCAAGAAAAGGGAAAAAAATGGTGTTACAGGGCTAAATAACTCATCTTTATTAACTAACAAATAATCTCACATGAACATCAAATGAAACACTCAAAAAAATAGTTTATTTCTAGATAATGATTATCAAAGAAACCCATGATCACATGAAAAAAATGTCATTTTTTATAACAAAATTATCAAAAGAAAGAACAGAATATAAACCCTTTAAACCCTTTCATGAAGTTTAGAGAATTCTAAAGAAAATTTTGTTGAATAAAATTTTCTTGCATTTTTCACTAGTTAAAAATCATGTTGTTTGTGAGAAAATGCCAAGGATTTCTGGGTTATGCAAGAAAGTAGGAGATATATACACATATCATACAAGAGAAATTGAATAAATAAATAAGGAGATATAATGGATGATTAAAGAAACACCTTACTTTTTGGACAATGATTCAAGAAAGTTAAAAAGAGATGAAAGAATGATGAAGCTTGAAATTGTTCCTTTTTTTGGTGAAATGGAGTTTCAAATTGTAAAATGGCTGAAAATTGTCTTTTAAACTTCTTTTCAGTGACAAATGCTACTAAAAGAATTTGCCATTTTAGGACAGCAAAAACAGAAGATGAGAAATGAGTAATGACAACTTGACAAGAGTCGGTAACTTGATCATTTGAATGTTTCGACTTCCTTAAATAATCATAATCTCTTAAACATTTTTTTTTGTTTTCTGTTAGAATAAAGTTGTACGCCAATATATATTTATATTTTTAGGCTTGTTCTTTCCAGTTTATTTTCAATTCAGTTTAGTTTTGAACAATACTTTTACTCAAACATATCACTATTAATTTCAGTTCAATTCAGTTCAGTTCAACTGTTTTTATGCCGAATACTTGTTCTTTTTGACATAAACAGTTGAATTGAACTGAACTAAACTGAATTGAATTGAATTGAAATGAATTAAATGGAACTGAACTAGACTAAACTAAAATGAATAGTGATATGCGATAGTAAAAATTTGTTCAGAATTGAACTGAAAATCAACTAGGGAGAACAGACCCTTAGTAGAACCAATACAAAATAAAGATAAAAAAACAAAAATAGAAAATCCAAAACATTTATATGAGGGAGAAAATGATAGAAGAAATTCGACTAATTAACATAAACTAGTTTTTTAATTGCCCATTTTTAGAGGGTGGGTTACCATTGGATATACTTCCTCTGTTTCACAATAAGTGAAACATAGAGAAAATATTAAGTTATCAAGGAATCTAGAGAGAGAAAGTTGGGACCACGACAAAGTAAAGTGATTGAAAAAAGAGTTGTGGTCCTTTTCTTACTTTTTGATGGCATATTTGTAAAAAAAAAGTGATTTTTTTTTTACCATTTAGAGTTTGGTTTCACTTATTGTGATTTGTGACTATTACAAATAAGAAAAGTGTTTCACTTATTGTGAGACGAAAGAAGTATGTAGCATTATCTCTGTATAAATGTATACGCAAGTTTAACGTCAGCATTAAAAAAAATTCAATGTTGTATCGTCTTTCACTTGAATAAAGATCCATACATCCAGCACCATACTTTTTGAAAGTCAAAACCCATTTCATATTCGAGATTGTATTGGAAGACGAATAGACGATGACCCATAATGGAAGGAAACAAAAATTAACCATTCATATAGTTGAAAATTTAACTACATCTATTCTTTTTCTACCGTTCTTGAAGTTTTCCACTATTCAACATTTTAATCATCTAATTTGATTTCTACACAAGAAAAAATGTATGACGGAATCTTATGTGAAAGTGGTGTACTAATAAGCATAAAATTCCAATTATTACAATAGATAGAGAAGAGAAGTCATTTTATTATATTAAAGTACTAGTACTAAAAAGATACCACTAAAAATCATACAACTACATTAGTATTTGTAAACAAATAATAACTTTTTAAAAAGGAATTGTTGGTTGGTGTCTAATTTGTAATAAGCCTCTAGATGTGGGCCCTGTGCAAGGACAACTCTGAGAAAAACTTGTTAACCAATTCGACCATGAATCTCACAAAGATTCCAAACTTGTATATTTTTGGTCCATATATGAGGTACCACTACTTGATCAAAATCTTGTGACTCAAGTGTAGCATTTGTCAAAAGATCATGGCATTGTTTTCCCATCTTTAATAATTTAGTGCAACATTCTTGTGAGACAATTGTTGCATTTACGAATACATATTGGAATATTTCATCCCCACATATTGCTCCTGCCTTATATCCACATTCATGGAAAAGATCTCCAATTACAATATTAGGGTATGGACTTGGACTTGGTTCATTTTTGGATTGAATAATAGAGGCATTTGGTCTAGATATTACAATTGTGGTTAGTAGCATGATTAATGTGATAAAGAAATTTATATGTAGCGCAATCTTGACCTCCATCATATTTTCAGGTTTTCTTTATCATCCGTTGGATCGGAATAATATTTAGAAGATGAGACTACATCAAAATGTTGTGGACGTACTATGGATTTTCATGTGCTTTAGTTTTGAGAAAATGAGACAAGTATGAGAATTTTTGTGGATGGGAGAAAAGAATGAATCAAGATGGATAATATTGTTAAATATACATATATATCTCACACTTCTATATATAAACGAATACGTTTTTAAGGATGGATGAGTTTGTCTTTTGTATTAAATGTGCAGTGAGTGAAAAATTGTAACTCATTTCTTTACTTTCTCAAACTATAACTCTTACTTCTTGGTCTAACCATAGTACTTAGTTACTTATTAAATGCTTGTAATTATAGATATACAACACTTAACTATTAAAGGTATAAAGATCGATCAAAAGAGTAAAAATGAAAGTTTGTTGTTACTCCTTAGATATAAAGATAGGAGCGTCAAAATTTATAATATTTCGCATTTTTTTAAAAAAAAATAGTTGGACCCACATCTTAAACTTATTCATCAATTATGATGATATATATATTTTACAAAATTTTTAATAATTACCTTATCAAATATATAAATTCTAACACTATATTATTCATCTCTATTAAAAAAATATCACTTAAATTTATAAATAAGTTTATGTCGAATGTTTAATTCTCCTTACCACGTTTTTCTCTCGAAAATTACAAAAAAGGGTGTCAATAAGAAAAAAAACAAGACAATATATAGCATAAAAAGGACGTCGTTAAGAAAAAAATAAGAAGACGTTCGCTCCATGATCTAAATTTTTTTTGAAAATTGGGTAATAGAGGAGGGGTGGAAATCGGGGTGATGGTTTGTGAAAAAAAAGAAAAAAAAGTAAAGTTGGAAATATTTGATAAACCCGGGGTAATTTTAAGAAGTTTTAGAGCGATGTCCAAGTATTCGAGAAATAAAGAAATCAATTGGAAAATAAACGACAAATAGAGATCGAAGACCATTGATGAAACAAAACCCCCCAAGAAGATTGAAGAAGCAAAAAGATGTCTTTAGGAAACGGTGAAGTAGCTGGGCCCCAGCTTTTCGATCTTCTTTCCTCTCTCCTCAATGAGGTAAACACCATTAACTTTCCATCTTCAGTTCCATAAATACTCCGCAAATATGTCATCTTTTTTCTTTTTGGGTATGATCACAAGAAAATTCTCATCTGTGTATATAAATTTGTAGTTTTTATGGCTTATTAAGTCATAAATTGTTCTTATTCTCATCTGGGTACTCTAAATTTGTAGTGTTCAAGCTTTATTAATAGTATTTAAGATTAAGTCTGTTGTTATTGTTACAATTTTGTCAATTTTAGCAGGGTAACCTCATGATGTTCTTTACTCAATTTGACATCTTTTTTTTATTAGAGCAAATTAGTATACTTTATTATCTTTGGACTTACAGTATAATTTATATGAACTTTTCTTGAATGATATATTGTATGAATAAATTTGTGCATTGGATGAATCATCACCAATGTTTGACATTGAAATTAAGATTTTACTATTACAACATTTGTAGCTGAATATCACCCGAAATGTTGTGAACCAAAAAATGTTTCTATTAGAGAGGAGGGGGGATTGAGATAGAAAAGCTGGGTTTTGGTTGATTTATTGACTGAGAGCTCATTATGAGTTGCTAAGATTTAAGAGGAAACACTCATCATATTAACTAATCAACTTAGAACATCGACAGGAAACGAACTCGGGTTCAAACTATTCGTGGGATCGTATAACGCAGTGAATTCATGTGGTGATGCTGCATAGTGGGTTGAGACTTGGTTTGGCCTTGGTCTTGTTGTAGGAGTTTGATATCGAAATTTTTGTGGCTTGTGGTTTACAAAATGATTCTCTTATTGTATCTTGGTTTGTTCTCCAACTTGACATCTGCAGGAGTGATGCCTAGATCCCTTTGTGTAATGGTGAGAAATTAGGGGTTAATATCTCTTTTGTCCTTTCTGATTAGTATGTTCTTACTTCAAATGTATGTAGTCAGTCTTGGGCGGTTGGGGTTCTAGCATTAACCTTCTACTTTATGAGCTGTGTTTAGTTTGTGAATTGGTAGCTGATTGCCTAAAACTCTTGAAAATCTCAATGTAGTTCAGACGATTTAGTCCCAATGTAAATAATGTTCTGATCAGCTTGGAGTCTGAGCGTAATATTTTTGTCTTTTACGGTTGCTGCATGCAGTTAAACACTGTCTAATTATTGCCCCCACCTTGAATTCTGGGGATTGGCCCTTGTATATAGCACTTCAATTAAGTTACAAGAAGCATATTTTCTTATTGCTCACTTCTGCAGCTGCACAGCATGTCTCATTAATTTTTCCAAACTACAATTGCTGTAACTGGTTATGATCCTGATGGGAAGAAAAAAATATATAGAACATCAATCTTCAGTGAAGGGTTTGAGAAATTTTGCTGCTTGTTGCATGTTCAAGCTTCTGCCCCTAATTCATTTAATCCTTCTAGCATGAAGTAGCATCTTCTCGTCATAGTTGTCCCCTTCCCCAGCCTAGTTTTGGTAAGTTTATCTCACAAATCCATCATTAGATTTAGAAGATTTGATGAGTAAAATGACAAGAGACTATTCTGTTTAAGTGAGCTAAAGCCTAGATGTGGCTTCTTCTTGGCATAGTTTACCCCTTGCCTACCTACTTTTATTATTCGATTAAGAAGATATGATGGGCACAAAGTAAATCACAAGGGAATGATGCAATATAAGTGGGATAAAGCACAGATCTTGAAGCCTCCTAGGCCAAATCATGAAAACCTCCAGGAAGTCAGATATATAATGAAGAAGTTCATGTAAGGACATAGTTAATGTGTCTATTTTGACTTAATGTGCTGTCTGATGATGTTTCTGTTCTACTCCTGATAGCAGCTCTTATTGTTCTTTCCCTGTAGCAGTATTTTCTCTCCGTTCTTGGAAACCTGGTATGAAATACATTGATCATATAAAATACTACTTGCTAGAAAGTTTAACCAGAATATTGTCAATCTCAATGCTCTTCCAGTTTTGTTTTCTCATTATTTTTCTTTGAATCACTACTCGATGATGTGTAGTTGTAATGCTATCAAGGAAATTTAGAGGCTATTCCTTTCCCCTGAATCATCCTCATTCATTTGGAAACTGCACTACTATCTCAAATGCTTGAAGGTTAGAAGAAATAAATCAGCCAATATAGAGATTAGTCGATATACAGTTATACCCTTAAGGGTTAAAATTCACCAGCTAGGGCTTCAATTTTTCCCCGCACAAGGACAGAGATGTTGCTTCTCTTGGGCCTATCGAGTGTTAACGGTATTACTTTATTGATGCATTTCTATGCGAGGACACTAGGCATAATATGGGAAAACCACAGTTGGTGTTTAAGCTGCAGCTGCTTTCCTATTGTCCACTAGAGCCCATTAGATGTTATACTTCTTGCCATTTACCAACTGGTTTTGAAAATGTAAGCTAAAATGTACTATTGTCATTTTATAACTTTTTTTTTTGCATTTTCTCTTCATTTGCTGTGTATATTGCATCACTCTATATATGTGTTCGTAGAATCATTCATTTCTTCCTACATACCTGCTGTGTAGGTGGAAGCATTATCAGATGAGGAGGAGGTTGATTTACGTGCCAAAATTGATGCTCTTAAATTAGAAGTTACGAAAGTGCCTTCTCAATCTCTACAGCATACTGATGATACTGAGGTACAATGCTTCTCTTACGACTCTTTCTTGCATTTTGGGTTCAAAGTACTTGATTCTTATCATATTTTGCTTGCATTACTCAGTTAGAACTAGCCAGTAGATTGGATCATTTGTCATCGAAGCTGGATGAAGTGGATGAGATGATCTCATCATCAGATCCTGAAGTAAAATCTCTCTTGAGCAGTACTGCTGATGTATGGATGCCTGTAATAACAGCTTCTTCAGAGGAACGTCGCAAATTTTCATCATCCGTCAAAGTTGGTGAGCCTAAAGCAGAAGAGAACAACTCGAGTTCTTTAACCTAGGGCAATAATGCCTTTCTGCAATGATTTGTCTCCATTCTTATTCTTTCTCTCTTTGAATCCCTTCCTTTAATGATCATTTTAATACTTCCTTTGTCTAAAAATTTGTAATATTTTTGACTTGTACGTTTTTCATCGCACAACTTCGACCATAAATATATCTTTAAATATTTATGATAAAATAAATTTTTTTATATATTATCTGTTGAATATATACATTTAAGCAATTAAGCAAATAAAGTAATATTTTACGTGTGTTTGTTTTCATGTATCATTTAAAAATTATGGTCTAATAGTGATATATAAATAAAGTTAGATGTTAAAATGTTGTAATTTTCAAAGGGAGAAAATTATTTATGTGCTTCAGTGCTTGTTTTATAGAGGAATGGTAATTATGCAGGGCTTGCTGTTTATAAAATGTAATAGGTCATGGCTTTTTAGACAGTTTATTCATTCTTTGGTTCTCATTTGAGCTTCATCCAGACATACAAATATATGAAGTGGCAAGGGCACGAATTATCTTACCCTGTTGTATCAACTAGTTTTGCCTTTCTATGCTTCAGTTATGGTCCACTCCAAACTCGTCAAAATTCACTAGGTACTCTCCATACTTAGTGTACGGGTTTTTATCTGTAAAAAAAAATCCAAATGTAATAAATGGAATCTTTTGAAACGTATCAATAACCTAGACCCATATTGCAGCGAGGTTTTTGTTTCACATACAGCATATATTCTCCATAGAATGATTCTTATCTAAAGCAAGTTGTGTATGTATGTGAGCATGAACAAGCATCAATGAGTTAAGTACGTTTTGTTGTCCAATGAAAAGGCTAAAAAAAATTCATTCTAGCATGGTGAAAAAAGTGTAGTATAATTACAGAAGGTGAAAAGGATGAACAACATTATTCAATCCCAACCAAAATGAGGTAGGAAATACTACTGGAAAATCCAATAAACAATTGAAATTTGAAGGAAAAAAAGCAGCAGTTTCTTGGAGCAAAGCAAGGTAGGTTCCGATTTGTGAAGCATCAATGCTCCTTGCATCTTTCAGTATCCTGTACACCAATCTTCCACCACTAGACGGTAGCTTACGAGAGCTTCTTTATTCCAGGAAACGATGGGAGGATTGCAATTATAGCATCTCCATAGCCCACAGGTTCTATCAAAATACGAAAATTAGTGAAAAAATATGGAAAAGGTTAGATATTTCCTTGAGCATCAAGAAGTTGCACAAAACAGTTAGTATACAAACATACCGCCTTCCTTGCATAGGATCTTTGTGATTTCACCAGATACATCAGACTGTCAGTAGAACAATGAAATTGGAGAAGTTAGATATTACTGTTGTAATGTCCTTGGCGCACAATAAAAAAGGACCAACTGACACAATTAGCCTACATGATTTGGTTAAGCGAAAACAAATACCTTCATTAAATCAGAGAGACAAAAAAAGCATCATATTCATACCAAAAAAAATATCCAAAGAGTAAATAGAGTACCTCAACTGGTATCTCGCCACCGAGCTGTTCAATGTAGCAGATCACTTGTCCCTCCTTAACTACCTGCTTCTGTTTATAGAAAAATGTTATGAAGATGATCTTATAGCAATTGGAGTGTGTTATAGTTATACGGCCACTCAGAATTGGGAATGACATTCAGTAAACATTGAATTTACCTGGGGAAAAACACCAAAAAGAGAAAGAGAGAGAGGACTCTACAAGGGATAAAATAAATTACCTCTTTGCAAGCAGGAGGTGCACGCTTCCCTTTTATGGTTCGAGATCTCCGGAAAAACCCAACCTGTGTCACGTGTAGGATTTAGATTTCCTACTGCATATATTTTCAAAGTAGAGGCAAATGATATAAAGGATGCTCACTTTTGGCGATTGAATTATTGCGAATCCTTCATCTGCAGCTCTCTCTAGCAAAGTGCTAGATGTTAACTCTAAAGGCCCTGCCTTGGTGATGGCTAGTGAAGATGGTGAGACTGGACCATTCAGAGAAGGTGTCTCTGCTATTGTGTTTGCACTCGTAGAAACATAATCAGGTGGTGGAGGAGGAGGCTCAACACCCGCAGACAGGGCCCTCGTCACATGGAGGTGAAAGCCATTAAGCTAATCTTGAAAAGAGATTACTGCTATTAGAAATGAGATGATGATTTGCATTCATACAAGATAGCCTTACAATCATTTAAGCTATCAAGGAACAATTTTTTTTCTGGAATCTGCTATCAAAAAACCCCACACCAATTAAAGAAACCCCACACCCATTAAAGAACCCCACGATTAACATAAAACCCCACGCCCATCAAACGAACCCCACGCTTAACATCCCCACGCCCATCAAACGAACCCCACGCTTAACATAGAACCCCATGCCCATCAAGTAACCCCACGATCATTCAGGAACCAGCAACGTTTTATAAAATTGCTGTCATTCTACTTAGTCAGCTTATTCCTTTCTTCTCCAACGGATCAATATGGAGCTGCGTATCACTTCCCTGCATGATCATGAAGAAGTTTGAAAGTGATGCTCAACAAGATTGTTGAGTTTGCTAAAAATGTTTCTGTAACGCCTCGAAAATCCTTAACCTTAATTACTCATGATTGAAATTCGGGGTATTACAGTTTCTCAGCAAGATCAATCTTACATCACATGTTGCTCCCCGGTTGTTGAGGTAATTTCTGCTACCTATCTACCTATCTCATTTTTATTTTTTTCAGGTCCGATGTTTTCATTCACTCTTCGTTGGTCTTTCCCTCTTGGGTTTTTGTTGTTCAGGGTTATTGACATTTAAGTCATCAAACTCATTCTCTGGCATTAAGCTAGTAGCAGTTACTTCTGTGTTAGCGGCCGTATCATTTGGTCTCCCTCCTTTTCAAGATTATCCTCTAAACCTTGTATCTCCCTTCCTCTCTTTCTTCCAAGATAATAGTATTTAAGCGTCACAACCTTTCTTTGTAAACAAAAAACCATCACACCCTTCTACTGGTTTTCAAGACTTTCATTTTTCTATTTTCTCAACCTTAATCTTCATGGCTCATAACAGTTCAAATGAGAAGAATTACTTTAGTGAATCTGATAGAGAAGAAAATTCAGACAAAATTTTCGAAAATCTGAAAAAAAGAAATTTCGAACTAAAAAAGTCGGGAGAAAAATTTATATGCCCTTTTTGGCCAGGAAAAAGATTAAAACCTATCTCCATAATGAATTGTTGCAGCATGCTTCCGGGGTTGGGAAGTCATGCTCTGATAAAAGAAAAGAAAAAGAGAAGGTAAACCACCTTAGCTTATTTAAATTTTTGGAAGATACGGTGCAAAATCAAGCTAGTTCAGATGAGGCGCGAAATCAAGGTGGCACATCGAAAACGATTTCTGCTGGAGGTATACTTCAATAGGTAGTGGTACGAGTTTTATATTGGGCGGGCCGAACTCAACATGTCAATCTACTTTGAAATTTAGATTCACAATTCTAATCGTTCCAACAATATTACAATGATGCTAATAATTGGGTTCCAACTCACAGTTCAATGGCAAACATTAGAACAAGGACAAGTAAGAAAGATTACAAATTCCAAGAAAATAAATATCAATTAACCAAATAATCATACTAGTTTGACCATAGTCAATCTAAATTGAAGTGAACTTAAAGTGAAAAGAACAATCCCTATCTTAAATTTGACTACACCATTATTCAGGCATTGAATACTCTTCTAAAGCTGCATGTTATGTCATTTCACTGATATCTTCACGCGCAATTTCGATTTGATTACTCTCTAGTCTCTCTCCTCCTCTCTATATCTGCATCTTCCCAAATCGAAATTGCGCGTGAAGATATCAGTGAAATGACATAACATGCAGCTTTAGAAGAGTATTCAATGCCTGAATAATGGTGTAGTCAAATTTAACATAGGGATTGTTCTTTTCACTTTAAGTTCACTTCAATTTAGATTGACTATGGTCAAACTAGTATGATTATTTGGTTATTTGATATTTATTTTCTTGGAATTTATAATCTTTCAACTTTTCCTTGTTCTAATGTTTGCCATTGAACTGTGAGTTGGAACCCAATTATTAGCATCATTGTAATATTGTTGGAACGATTAGAATTGTGAATCTAAATTTCAAAGTAGATTGACATGTTGAGTTCGGCCCGCCCAATATAAAACTCGTGCCACTGCCTATTGAAGTATACCTCCAGCAGAAATCGTTTTCGATGTGCCACCGTGATTTCGCGCCTCATCTGAACTAGCTTGATTTTGCACCGAATCTTCCAAAAATTTAAATAAGTCGAGGTGGTTTATCTTCTCTTTTTCTTTTCTTTTATCAGAGCATGACTTCCCAACCCCGGAAGCATGATGCAGCAATTCATTATGGAGATAGGTTTTAATCTTTTTCCTGGCCAAAAAAGGCATAAAAAGTTTTCTCCCGACTTTTTTAGTTCGAAATTTCTTTTCTTCAAATTTTCAAAACTTTGTCTGAATTTTCTTCACTCTCAGATTCACTAAAGTAATTCTCCTCATCTGAACTGTTGTGAGCCATGAAGATTAAGGTTGAGAAGATTGAAAAATGGAAGTCTTGAAAACCAGTAGAAGGGCGTGATGGTTTTTTTCTTTTAACAAAAAAAGGTTGTGACGCTTAAATACTATTATCTGGAAGAAAGAGAGGGAGGAAGACATAAGGTTTAGAGGATAATCTTGAAAAGGAAGGAGACCAAAAGATACGGCCGCTAACACAGAAGTAACTGCTACTGGCGTTACCAGGGAATGAGTTTGATGGCTTAAATGTCAATAACCCTCAACAACAAAAACCTAAGAGGCCAAAGAGGGGAAGACCAACGAAGAGTGTGAATGAAAACATCGAACCCGAAAAAAAATAAAAATAAAAAATTAGATAGGTAGATAGGTAGATAGGTGGCAGAAATTACCTCAACAACCGGGGAGCAACATGTGATGTAAGATTGACCTCATTGAGAAACAGTTTTAGCACACTCAACAATCTTGCTGAGCATCACTTTGGTCCAGTAAACTTTTTCAGATCATCAACTGCAGGGAAGTGATACGCAGCTTCATATTGATCCGTTAGAGAAGAAAGGAAGAAACTGACTAAGTAGAATGACAGCAACTTTATAAAACGTTGCTGGTCCTCCCTAGTTTCAACTGTCATATCACATATGCCTAAGTATATGAGAAACAGTCTTCCTGTCCGACAGCTCTTGTGGTTTTTCTTTCTTCTTTTTCGTTTACTGGTCCTTAGGGCCATGTCGCTCATACAGCTCAGTGTACCAAGATGGAGTTTCAAGAAAAGTTTTGCCCTCAAAAAAGTCTTCCACAGTTTCAGACAACCCCGTAATCCTTGATATATCATTCACACTAAACGATATAACTTCATTTTTCACTTTTAAACAACTGTTATTTATATCATATGTCTCCAAAAATCTGTGGACTAGCGAATTAGACGTACTTTTTTGTTTTGCATCTAATAGCTTATAAAACTGTGATTGCACCATCAATTCTTTCTTATGGGGCTCTAAATTCAACTCCGTAATGACAGATAAATTGCAACGACAATCAAACTTAACCATCCTAAAATTTATCCAATTGTCCAAACAGTTGAAAATCAGTGGCAAATCACAGCATAAAGCACAATAATAATGAGCAATTGCAACGACACTCAAACTTAACCATCCTGAAATTTATCCAATTGTCCAAACAGTTGCAAATCAGTGGCAAATCACAGCATAAGAGCACAATAATAATGAGCATTAACATAATCACTGGGCAAGAGCATAATCATGGACATAATTGTATAAAACCTAATTTTGGTCTGTGTGAATTGTTAATTTAAGACTTGCATTATACAAAATGTTCATTCGTCACATTTTGTAATCACTGACAATTAAACCAAACCAAATGACAAATCATTCTTCACATTTTTAAACCAAACCAAATGACAAATAAATAAATAAAAAGAGAATAATTAAACTGAAATTTAATTCTTCATATTATGGTCCAATATGTGGCTAGTCAGTTGCAAATCACATTCGTCTAGAAATTGGATCAAGAACCCTAAGCTAACATAAACAACCCCACGCTTAGACAGAACATGAGAAATTACCTTTGAAGAGAAATTACCTTTGAAGAGAAATTACCTTCGAAGGAGAACACGAACGAATGAAGAGGAAGCCGAAGAATGACGGAATTATGGTAACTGAGGAGAGGAATGACGGAATTATGGTAACTGAGGAAGAGGAAGCGGTTGATTTTTGAAGAGAGTAGGGTTCCTTTCTACTCCGCATCTTTTGGTCCCTAGGTGCTAGACCACTCCCCCATGAGCCAGACGACTCACCAATCTGCCATACCACTCAGTCGTTTGAATTTTCACCACCAGCTAATTAAAGAACATTTTTAGATTAGTTTTCTAATTTAATTATATTCAACTTTTAGTTAGTTGGTTAGGATGTAACTTTTAATTTCAAATGATTTTAACTTTTTTATCATCACTGGTATAACATTCACCTTCCAGTTGCATGGGGCAGTCACTTTTTCACTGGTATAACTGTTTTTGGTTTATTTATTTATTTTGTGCAGGTGCTAGACCACTCCCCCATCAGCCAGACGACTCACAAATCTGCTACCACTCAGACGTTTGAATTTTCACCACCAGCTGATTAAAGAACATTTTAGATTAGTTTTCTAATTTAATTATATTCAACTTTTAATTAGTTGGTAAGGATGTAACTTTTAAGAACTTGAGCTGTTTTATCTTACTTGGTTTGTGGTCTCTTCTACTGAAACAGGAGTTATATTTGGAATTATAGTCTACGAGACTTCAAATGTGGTTGAACGCAATGTATCCACATTGACATAGTGGATTATATTTCTCCTGCAACCTGTGCTGATGTTGCATTCAGAACACTATGTGGACTGAGTTTGAATGGGAAAACAAAGTATTCTTAGGTTATGTCTTTTAAAATCTTCAAAAGTACATTCTGATTTCCTGTGGAAAATAAATTTGAGGTATCCTTAAAGCCATTTGACTGCCTAAAACAAGTTAATAGATGTTAGTTAAAATTTAAAATGCAAGGAAAGTGATAATGATGATGATGATAATTATGAGTAGTGACAATAGTATTAGAAGTAGCTTCTTCTTCTTCCTTGGGTTCTGATGTGATGATATTGATTAGCTGCCATTTTTATATTCTCTCTTTCTTTTTTTGGGCAATGAAAGTGAAGCAAGAATTTTGATGCTTCTAATTCTCTATTACTACATATGATACTTGAGAGAAGTGAAACTCTACTGCTTTAAAGTTTTGTTAGGGTTCTATGTTAAGCGTGGGGTTCCTTTTATGGGCGTGGGGTTCTATGTTCGTCGTGGGGTTTCCTGGTTCGGCGTGGTGGGATTTCTGAATGAGCGTGGGGTTCGTTGCTAAGCGTGGGGTTACTTAGGTTAGAGTAGGGTTTAGGGTAACTGCACTCGGCGTGGGGTTCCTTTGATGGCCGTGGGGTTCCTTCGATGGGCGTGGGGTTTCTTTAATTGGCGTGGGGTTCCTAAATAAGCTTGGGGTTACTTGATGGGCGTGGGGTTTTATGTTAAGCGTTTGGTTCCTTCATGGGCGTGGGGTTTCTTGACTTGGCGTGGGGTTCCTGATGGGAGTGAGATTCCTGATGGGCATGGGGGGCATGGGGTTCCTGAATGATCGTGGGGTTACTTGATGGGTGTGGGGTTCTATGTTAAGCGTGGGGTTCCTTTGATGGGCGTGGGGTTCTATGATTTGCATTCATACAAGATAGCCCTACAATCATTTAAGCTATCAAGGAACAATTTTTTTCTGGAATCTGCTATCAAAAAATAGTTAAGTGTACATATACAGACTTTCAGAGAAACCAAGATCGCTTGTAAAGTAATACATGAGCTATTATCTATGGTCTCCATCAAAAAGAATTGCTAACTAGTTTGGTTGTTTCCCAAACCCCTTGAAAAAATATAAGCATCAGAAAATGTCAACGCAATCTCCTCCAGAAAATCCCCTCCATACTAAGTAATCCGTATTTGAGAAGGCAAATAGATGTTTAAGCATAGAAGCAGGATAGCAATGATGGAGACTAATTCTAACATTGAGAGCTAAGAAAGTAAACAACTTCTCATTGCATAAGCAAAGTGAGTTCTCTTTCGGTTGACCGAACCCAATGACTCTCTAGTCTTTTAAGAGCAAGAGTCAAGGGGCAGCGGAACTCTGCACACCTCCACAAATTCTTGCAGAATGGAGCTTGAGGATATGGAGGTTATTGTTTCGAGATCAATAGATCCAGACAGGGCTCTCTAAGCTCATGTGACCAGAAACACTTTTATCCAGAATCTTTTGGGAAGTGATCTGCAATGAAATGATATATGGAGTAGAGGCATTTCAGGAAATAGCTTTATAATTTAGCACGGCTATCTGAGGAATAAGTTAGAGGGTTAGTTAGAGAAGAAGTACCATATATACAGCTTATTTGAGAGGGAAAGGTATGTTATAAATTGATTAATATTTGGGTGAGCTTTTACGAGTTCAATGGGAGAGAACAAGCCTCTCGAAAGCTTGTAATTATCTTTATGTCTGCAATTCCATCTTATTATTTAAATCCATTTTTAGTCCTTAATCATCATCTAAAACCACTATTAGCTATGTCAGTTCATAGCATGATCCTGCGGGGGAATTAGTACATTTTCCTCCAATGTCTAATGAGACTATTTCACTAGGGTCATCAGGGGTTGTAAAGCATCAACAATGGTTTTTGGTAGGGGCTATTAATTAAGGCATGACCATTTGGTGCCCTCTATGTTCCCTCACCACCTTAACTGCTTCCATTAATTACTTCAAGATTGTTATCATCTCCAAAAAGAGTTTACCCATCTGCATCTTAAATCTAGTGACATCTATGTTCTACATGGCCAACATGAGCTACAACTCCTAAAGGCTTCTTAGGGAACGGAGATATTTTCTCCTTATCCTGGAAAGACTCTTAGCCAATCCACGCGACCTAAGTCCAGCAACACTTGCTGTTCCCACTCTAAAGCTGGCTACGACATAATGCTTGTTCTTATGCTTGTCCTTAGTCTTTGGCCTTTGCCCTTGGCCACGGACCACATTGACAGATTTGGCGGAATAACATATCTTTATTAACCCAAAACCCGTAAGGCAGCAAACAAAAGCCTCTGAAACCTATCAAATTTTCACTCACTTCTGTGGTAACGTTATTCATGCATAATTTGTCCTTTGAAACTGCCAGGCCAAAAAGAAGTATTCCCATGAAGTTTTCTACTTCAAATGCCTACTTTGAATTCAAGGATTAGGCAGATCTCTCAAGATGACCTCTTCTAGGACAAACTTCAAGAAGTGCTACTAAGAACAGCTTCAATAACAACTACACACAAGTCCAAACCAGCACCCAACATGTACCCGGAGAGGTCCATGGAATTCAATATGTAATACAAAGTTGTGACCACCTTCAGGTTTCCTTAGATATAGTTGAAGATATCTAGGACTAGAAGTATCATGCTTCAAAACCAGGAATATCGGAATTATAAATAAGAAGTAAAGTCTGGTTCCAACTATTCGTGGTAAAAAAAATACAATTATGTAATTTTGCATCAAAATGAAGGCAAATTAAAAAGTAGATGAAAACAAGAAACTTACTTTCAGTTCAAATTCTGCAATTGAGGTTGTATCACATATTTCTGTTAGCAGAAAGTTCACCTAGATAGAAAAAAGAAGCATCACATCTACCATGAATATCTAATCAGAAATGACACATGAGGAACTTAGATAGAAAATAATGCTAAGCTTGTAAGAGAACAGAGAAAAAATTTAGAAGGGAAAACAGATGGAAGAACAGGAAAAGCAGATATAACAGTTCACCAGAGATATATTCAACATATTTTCAATAATCAATTAATCATTAAACATAATGATTATCTTGCTAGCTTATCTATTCAGAATCCCAAAAAAGAACGAGGAAAAGCAGAACCGAACTTCCTAGAGGAATTTTAAATAAAATAACAGATGAAATCTCACTAAATGGAGTACTTGTCAGCTTAGCCAAGTTTTCCTAGAAAAGGCACATTCGTGCCTGTTAAATCTAAAAGATATCAAAATAAAAGAACTTCAAATATAGTTCAACACACATACTTTTATATAGGATATCTTCCATTCAGATTTCGGATTCTCCATTACAAAATACAAACTACCAATATGAAGCATGTTCCTAATGATTACAAAGCATATGAGGAAAGGTGAACCAGACCCTGGTGCATGAAGTGCTGCAGTACACTATAACCATCAAATACACGCCGAAATGAAGTGACACACAGCAAGACTAACACATGGACCTTAGATCACCTTCTCATGAAGATAATATTTCCATGGTCGTTCCATGACACAACAAGACGTGCTACAAAAGATTTACCATCATCTTTCCTTTAACCATTAAAAGTCAAGAAACGTTGCATACAAAAATGTGGAAACTGGTCCAGTCCCCAAAACATCAGCATCAAACAATTTACAAATTTAGTTTCAGACTTGGAACTTGGAAGGACAAGATGCCGCAACACCAAACATTGACAGAGTCCATATGTTTTCAAAGGAGGCGGAACATGTAATACGTGAATGATAAGCAGCATCAAGAAACAGATGCATTGTCCAATGTGGGACTTCCCACATTAGATGTGAAATATTAAGTTCCAAAAGATGACGAGATAGACCAAAAGTTTTACATCATGGCAAAGAAATTGTACCAGCAAAATATTTAAGTAGTCTTGGAGCTGATCCAACTAAATACAATAAGTAATAAAAATTTGATATGACATGGAAATAAATATAACCTGATCTGAATTTGGAATAAGTTGGCTAACAACAGAACCAGAAAAGCCCCTCTGCTCCTCTCTCACTTCTAATCCTAAAGCTGCTGGCTCATCTGTATGAGCATTCACATGACAGTGTGAGCAAATATGCAGGTATGAAAAAAGGAACATCTACATAGGAATTATTTCCCTTTATTCTTCCCTTCCCAATAAATTGTAGGTATAATCTCTCGGACTAAGCAGTAAAATTTCTCATAATTAGTTTTTTCTTTTAAAAATCAAAAATAAAATAATTTTATAACATGTCATTATCAGTATGAAATAATCGGTGCCCTCTTCAGGTTATATATCTTGTCAAACTATAGTATGTATTGCAAAGAAAAGGTAAAGGCTTCCACCTGTGCGAGTATGTGTCATTTAACTATTAAAACTTAATTTGCATACTTAGATAGAAAGCATAATTAGAAAGGGAATTATTCATATCCAATCATCTGAGGCACCAAAAGGAACAAAGAATGATAAATGAAAAAATTTGCCCCTAACATCTATGATGAACAAAGCTTGTCGGAGTATTTACTCTTGAAAGATTTAGCAGAGCCACAAAAGTTGAGGACAATAGTTCACACATAGGTGATATGTTGCCAGTCTTTACTCTTTACATTAAGACTGTCCTTATTAAGCTACCTAATCGACTTCCTTTGAATCAGAATTAGAGCAAAACAAAGAACGCCATACAGCTTTCTGAAATGTTCCAGTACATGTGGAAATATAATTTTGTTGACGTGTTTTAATTTCTAGATACCAATCATCAAGAAGTTGACATATATGTTTATCCAGATCACCTACACAAGAAACTATAAACACATCTTTGACTTAGTTTCTAATTAAATTGACCATGGATATCTTCACTATACCAAATACCAAAAGCAAAGGGAAACAAGTTCGAGAAATACATCTGCTACGTACTTGAATACATCACATGCATGCCAAGTGTTGAGTGACAACTTAAGGTGCAAACAAACAATGTTAACAATGATAATGATGATTACAACAATAGCAATAGCTGCTGTTTCATTGACAGAGACAAAGAAAAGTAAAAGAGAAGATAAAATTTTAGTCATCGCTTACTTTCCGTGACCGATGATGATTGTGCACAGCAAATACTCGATTCTCTATGTGAACTTTGTGACATTACCAGAGCAGAATGTCTCCATAATTTCTGCCTGCTTCCTGCTTGTATAACACATCGGAAGGATGGCATACAATAGCTGCTCTTATGGTTAAGCTTCGAGCTCAAGATTTGTGCGTTTGAAAAACTCAAGCTACCTATAATTAGAGGTAAATGACAATCTTATGAATTGATGAACATATAATAGAATCGAAATCTAAAGAGACAATGAGTTCAGAATAGCAAGCCAGGAAAGACATGGTTATTTTCCCATTCTTTGTGGGGATAAGAAAAAAATGATAATAATATAGTTTTCAATGCCACCTGCTCGTTCGAGTTGAGAGCATCTTCTATTGATTACAGTTTCACGCTTGATTATTGATATGTATTATTGAGTTGCAGATAAAATGGTAAATGACAATGGAAAAACACAAAATATCGAAATGATGGGCATGATTATGCAGGCATCTAACATTAAGGGGTCGTTTGGTTCACTATATTTGGGCTTCAACAAACGGAAAAAATAATTGATCCCCTTTCTTCTTGTTTGGTTCAACCCTTCATCAATCAATCACCATTACTTGATGGTAATGAATTCCTCCAATTTGTTACCTTCCCCTCCCCCTCAATTAACAAAATTCATTACTTGATGGTAATGGTTACCATTCATTTCCATTCCTTGGCTTGAACCAAACGCTCAATAAAGGTAACATTTTTGTTACTAATCTCCTTCTCTGTTTGTATCCGTTCCCTTTCCATTCCATATCTTGGACCAAACTACCCCTAAGTCAGTATCTTCTAGAATCATTAGAAAGAAAACCTCGTGAAACATTATATTTTGATCATTAAATACAAATATTACGATGAGCAACACTATGAAACCCTCACATCTATGAGAAATGTTACAAACAGCCTAATACCCAGCCCATGATCACAGAGGAAGTCGACATTTTCAGATAAGTAAGTATCAAAATTTGTATCCTCTTTAAAAGAGAGTAAGAAACTTATAATCAGGACCGTTATAGTAAAGAGAGGGTAGACCAAAAATGAGAGGATTGGCGTGTTTTAACTATGTCAAATCTCTGCCTTTGCTATTCGGAAATTAGCTAATTAGAAAAGAGCTTTGGATTCTATCCATTAAAAGTCCA
Organism: Beta vulgaris subsp. vulgaris; assembly: GCF_026745355.1. Classification (NCBI taxonomy): domain Eukaryota; kingdom Viridiplantae; phylum Streptophyta; class Magnoliopsida; order Caryophyllales; family Amaranthaceae; genus Beta; species Beta vulgaris. The sequence goes on from NC_079210.1 coordinate 50,961,703, forward strand.
AATTGCAAAGATACTCATCATAAAAGCTAGTACACATGAGAAGATTGTAATTTTGATATAATAACTCGATATCCTTATTTGTCATTTACAATCGAGAAGCTAATGACAAATGAGTAACAGCTATAAGTTTTTAAATTTTCCCCAAATCGTTATGCAAATAGCTAATGAATTCAGCAATCAACACCTATTCACTAGCAAGGCCTAAAACAAAATCCAATCCCTATTTGAATGGTATAAAAAGCATATCTATGTAAGTAAATTCGAGAACGGTTATCTTCTTAACCATCAAACAAAAGACTAAACAATAAAACCTTCAGCATTTAGAGATATACACCATGTTCAGATATTCCGATTCCAATTCCAATAGCATGGACAAAGTTAATCAAATTTAAACAAGAATAATATGATCATAGATACCCCAGTTAACAAAATAATGTGGGAAACTATTATTGACTAAATGAAAACTTGACAGACAATGAAGCAAAATGACATTTGAAAACTGGATGAGAAACTGATAATGCAGCACAAATAATCATGCAAGAATTTACCCCTGTCACTCTGAAAGCATGTATTAAGCATGTATTTCCCAGAAATTAGATTGTAAACCAAACAACCGAACAAATTTAGTGCCAATATTGAAGTAAACCCAGAAAAAAAAAACACAAACAACCAAAATAAACAAGACACAATATAATATGAACAAGGGGAAATTATGATCACAACATAAAGTTCTAAACTTTGAAATTGAAGCGTTGATTCAATGAGCGAGAGAGGGGAAGGACTTACTGGCAGCCATAGCAAGAGTCGAAAGAAAGAGTAGGAGAGAGAGAAACAGGTGGAGGGAATGAAACTATGAAAGTATGAAACCCAGAAAACGTTTAGGCTTAGCCGTTTTTTGGCAACATTGATGTGTACATTAAATTTCGAGATATCCAAAGTTCTGGTAAAAATTACCCCATAATAGTTGGGTTGTTACGAGGGGAAGAGTTTGACAAGGTAGAAAATACTAGAGTTAACTACCTAATAAGGACCTAAACTATGAGAATTTTTTCTAACAAGGACCTCAACAATTTTTTTGATCTACTAAGGACCTCAAATTAACCATGGTTACATTTTCCATCCAATTCTATTAACTTTGTTTATTTTTTGTTTAAAAAATTGAAAAGGCCCTACCAACTCAATTATTCTTTATCGCTCTCCATCTTCCTCCTAATTTGACGTTAACTCTTTTTCATAAAACTATGAGTATTTTTGTCAAATTGGCACTTTAAGATACATTCTTTGATCATATGATCATTTTTTTTAAAAAAAAGATAAATTTTTGAAAAATACCGTTATACCAATATCACTATTTTTTAAAAATGCCCACATTGCGAGAGGATACATTTTAAAATTTGCACTATCAATGGAAAAAATTAGGCTAAAGAGGAATTTTTTTTAACTTTTAGGATAAATTTTGGATTTGTAAAGATGGTGGATGAGAGCTACCACCTACACAAATTAAACATGATATATTTTAAGAGAGAGATAAAAGGTTGGACGGTTGTGTAGGGTCTGATTAGTAATTACTAAATCAGTATTTTAAAATATAGCTTCTCGCAATATGGGCATTTAAAAAACATAATGATACAAAGTATAAGGGTATTTTTCAAAAAATCATCTTACCATACGAGTATTTAAAAGAAATCACTAGGGTATTTTTTTTAATAAATTTCTTTTGACAATATGAACCACTATTTTGACTAGATTGCAATACATGTTCTTATTTTTCTTTATATTTCTGTATTTTTTTTTCTTTTACCCCTTATTTTTTGCCCTTTATCCCGCTTTTGTGAATAGTTGTGGCATGAATTCATTAACTACTGACCCGAGACTTTTTATTAGTGTCTGAGAGAGAAAAGAGAAAAAAGGTAAAGAATTGAGAGAGATATAATTATCGATTCTTTAGAATTCTTATGAGAAAATTACTCTAAGAATATATAAGATTTAAATAGAGGTGAATATATAACATTAGCTAAAGGGCTTATATGGTCAATGAAGATTTATTAAATACTTATAAGTAGTCCAAATTTTAAGAAATACTCATATGATTAAAGAAAATCTTTGAAAATACACACATGTGATAATTTTTTAAAATATGTTCAAGTGATCAAATAATGTATCTTAAAGGACCAATTTGATAAAAATGCTCATAGTTTTATGGAAAAAAAAGTTAAAAGTCAAATTAAGAGGAATATGGAAAGAGATAAAGAATAATTGAGTTGGTGGGGCCAGTTCAATTTTTTAAAACAAAAAGAAAACAAAGTTAATAATATTGGATGGAAAATGTTGGATGGAAAATGTAACCATAGTAGATATGAGGTCCTTAGTAGATCAAAAAAATTGTTGAAGTCCTTGTTGGAAAAAACTCTCATACTTTAAGTCCTTACTAGGTAGTTAACTCGAAAATACTAAAGGATAAAGGTTTAAGTAGTAGTTGGATCTAAAAATTATGTTTTTTGTTGAGCCTATAGTGAGACAAGGAGTAATTATAGGCCGTTATATGTGGGATTTAATCAGAAATTTAAGGTTATATATGTTTTTTTTTTTGACGGGGAGGTTATATATGTTACTTAAGCCTTTTATTAGCTAATAGGTTATATATGGAGTAATGGAAATGCATATAAGTTAATGTTCAAATCACGCGTTATGTAACATTTTCATATTTTACAATCTACTACTATTGTCTTAACCACTACTATTGTCTTTTTTTTATAGCAATATCACTAAATAAATATGGTCAACTTATAAATCTTTTAATGGAGAAGAGGAGCTAGATGTCAAATTGTTGGTCACCAAATAATGTTAAGATAAGAATATTATATTTACATAATTTTGAATTAAGGTTATCAATTTTATTTCATAAAGGCTTAGATGTGTTCAATCATCTGAGTTCTTTAAACAATATGACATGCATTAACATTGTTATTAATTTGGTCAATGCACTAGAGTAAAGATTTTCAAAAATGGAGACATTAAAGGGAGAAGGGTTGGCAAAACCTAAACCAGAACTCCAAAGTTCAACACATATAAACATAAGTAGACATACCAACCCAACCAAACACCAAAGAATGGGGTCTAATGTTGCAAATATTTGGTACCTTGGTCAATACACTAGAGTAAAATTTGGAGGGGAAGAAGTGAAAAAGGAGCAATGATTCCTTCCCATATCCAAACAAATAGTAGAAAACAATTCAATAAAACCAATTGCATTTTGCATTCATTCCTAGATCATCAACATTTACAAGACATCTATCATATGAATTATGATACAACCTTGCTACAGAGTACTACTTCCGAAAGCCACATGCCACAAAATTGGGGAAGTATGATAGTGAAATTCATCCCATGGTCCACAAATCTAGGCAGGAGGCGTTAATCCGAAACCTTTCTTGTGCATACATCATTTCCAAAATCAAAGCACCGCAGCAGCCGATTGGATAGCAGAACCCGGACAGCTCAGCAACTTCACAGAGGAATTCTATCAAAGTCCTTTCCTACTCCTGCTACTTGGACTAGCAGGAGCAGGACTTCTTATATTTTTCGATTCCCCAAAACTTTGAGCACGAACAGGACTGCCTCGATACCCATCAACTCGAAGAGGAGATCCCATAGTTCCCTCACTTCCTCTGGAGGCCTCGGCCTCCAAGATTTTTGCTTCTTCAGTCAACATCCCTAACTTCATGACCAGAGCTTCACATTTAGTAAAATGAGCAAGAGAGAGTAATAGATGGCTGAGGGAGGGGGGGAGGCTGGAGGAAGATTACCCGAAGTTCATTTTCTCGTAGACGATCTTCAAGAGCCTCTATAGCAGGAGTCAGACTGCAATATTTAGAATTCAATTATTATAGCTGTTGTATCCCTACTTCCCTAGTAAAGTAAAGTTTTCTAGATCAGTTCACTAACCAGTACTCCATCAACTTGCACATTGAAGCCTGATATGTTGATGTATGATGAATGAAAGTAAGTGGATGCACCTTGCCATCTCTGAACAGAGGTTATAATTCAACAAAAAAATATTAGATAGTGGGTGGGTGGGAAGGAGATGTTGAAAAGTACAACGGCTTAGGAAATCACATTGGAGGGTGTATAGGATAAACAAAGAGTACATCTGGGAATCAGCAGGTTACCTGATATTCTGGGATATGGCTTGGTTATAAGCAGCCTTCTCCTCTTCATATAGCACACGCTGCAAATCCGTAAAGGAGGCCAAAGGTGAATCGAGCTCGAAAAGGGACGATGCAGGAAGAACATAGAGAGGGATTTCTTTACGGATATATTCTGCACCACTGCCAAAAAAGTGTAAAGACATAACTTTAAAAGAATATCTTACACCAATATACAAATCTCTGTGATTCAAACACATTCACATAAAGATTGCAATTGCTTCCAAGTTCCAACTAAAAAAAGTAACATATATTGCTAAGTTTCTCTCTCCCGCCTTATTTTCCCATCCCACCTAAAGCATCGTAAGGACATAAAATTGCAAGTACTCCTTCCAGTCTCCAACCCCAATATTCAAATCTTTTTTTCCTCTCAGCTTTGCAGAAACTTAAGAACCACGTACACCTTCTATCCTACAAGAATTAATCAGTTTTCTGTTCTTGATAATCCCAAAAGTTTGTCAAAGTCTTAGATGAGTGTTAAAGACCACTTTTACCTTTACAGCAACATAGAGCAGGATAAGCAATGACGTTCCCTTAAAAGTTTCTCTTGACAATAAAATGGCAAGTTTTACAAACTGCAGAGTGTGCTTAATCTCAATATACTCAGGTAGAAACAGGATATATTAATACTAGTACAACAAGCCAGAGCACACAAATCACTGGCTAAAGTATAGCATGATCTAGTACTTGGACAAACAAGGTTCTATATTTATTTATGTCGACATCTAAATCTCCATATTAGACTTTAATCAGCATTACCTAATTTACTAACATCAAATGGTACTTCAAACACTTGAGTTGCTTACACAATGCACACCCTAACCTATCAACTACTGATTGCTGCAAAGGGCTTGGAATCGCCATCACATTTCTCAATCTCAGACTCTTCAACACAGGCATCTCATAAACACATCTACTTGTTACCTCCTCTTCCTCCCTCTCCCAGTCTCCGACCAACATAAGTCACACTTCACCTTGCCCCATCTTCAATAACTTGCCAGGGTTTGAGATAGTTGCTCAGTAAAAAATTCTGAGAAATATTACTTGCACTCACTAATAGTTTCTGCCAAAAGCCAGGATAATCTAGGATGCTTAAACAACACCATACCATACGATGCCCAATTCCACAGCCCGTAAAGAGGATCACGCCTGAGCCAGGTAAGGGGCGTATGGTCAGAAGAACATGGATGAATCCTTAAAGAGTTGAACAGAAAATTGACACATTAGCCTTACCCCAAAAAGGCTGTTCCAGAGAGACCCTCAACTGAAAGGGAATAATTTAGCCAAACAATTCACAGCATACAAGCCAAAGAAGCTAATGAAGCTACTGCATTGGAAAAATGATGCTTTGTCTATGATGCCAGCACAGTGTAGATTGTAGAATCAACATTTCGGAAAAAAAGAGAAGGAACAATCAAAAAAAGGGAAAATACGTACTCATTTATACCTCATCTCCAAATGAGAGCGGTGCATTGCTTCCTGTATACCATCAGACATATCCATAGGATCAATGTCACCAAAAGCATTACCAGCATTGTCGGGGTGAAACTTTCCCTCTATTATTATATCACTCCCCTGAAAGTTGGCATCCACATGAGTACAGAAGCCGCGGAAGTATCAAGAACTTTTAACTTGGAATATAGATAGGCAATCATGAATTGGTTGAGTGGTCTTCCTTTTGAGTTTTCTTTTTATCTTATTCTGATTCCAAACAAAAATCACCACGCAAAAACCATACATTATCGATTGCGATAGAAGTTATAAAAATCTGAAGCTAGCTTGAGAGATCATATATATGATATATTACTGAACTTTCTATTCATATTTTAGGTTCTGAAATACTTGAGAGAATGCCAAGAAAAACATGAGAAACGGCTTGAACAAGGGATGTTGATGGAACGTTGATTAAGCAATACAGAGACAGAATATAATCTCAAAAGGCTAATTTGATCTCCCAGAAAACAAGATGAAGGAATAAATTTCTTGAGCAGTGACCATTCAGAAGGAGAGAGAAATACACTATATTTTGATCCACCAGAAGGTTTTAGACATTGAAGATATTTTAGTAACTCTATGGAAATGCAAGCACAAACATCAGAATAAAGTGCCACTTCTCAAGATATACAAGTTTCAACTGAAAAAATCATTTATCCAGGATAATATAATGCATGAGATTCCAGGTTAAAATATTCCTCAGACACAGAGAAACGGCTGACATGCAGTATGATAAGATACATGTTATATTAAGTTTCTAAAACCCTTCTTCTAGATAAGTTTCTCAAGTAACATTCACTCACCAACCCGTACAAATCAATTTCCTACTCAAGTTCATACACTATGCTTCTTTTGCCAATCTGCCAAATTCCTTTCTTTCCTTAGGTGGTCCCACTATATGACATTTCATAGAAGTCACAAATTCTGTCACAGTGAAAACTAACCATTTCTATAAGTCTAGACATGGCAAACTAAGTACTATTTCCTCCTTTCTCTCATAGTTGGAAACACTTCCTATTTTCGGGTCTTTTAGTTGCAACATTACCTATTTTGGTACTCACCTCCCCCCTCTCGCTCTCTTCTCTCTTCTCTCTCATACTCTCTCTCCCCTTCCCCTCCCTCCCTCTCCTCTCTCTCTCCTCTCTCATACTCTCTCTCTCTCCCTTCCCCCCTCCCTCCCTCTCTCTCTCCCTCTCTCTCACATGGATCCCCTTTTTAATATCTCTCTCTCTCTCCCTATCACATGGATCCCCTTCTTTATTTCTCTCTCTTCACCTTAATTAATGTGCCTCCCCGCCCTAGTGGTGCAACTAAAACAGAGCACAGGAAGTTTACTTTAGCTCATTCCATGTGTAACAGGTTTTCCAGATACATATCATATAAAACACTGATAACAATATTATTCCATTAAACATATGACGAGACAAAAGACTTGGAAATATTAAATGCAGAAGAGGTGGAGAGGATAAATTTCCTGCAAGTTGATTGACTTAACAAGAGATCCCAATTAGAGAGGAACTTACACATAATTACTAATTACTAAAGAAGCATCTCACTGATTACCCAATACATTATGATATTCAAGCAAGCATACAGCAAAAAAAAAAAAAAAAAAAAAAAAAAAAATTAAAGAGTGCATAACATTATTATACACCCTTTATACTATCAGATTTGCAAACATGTTAAAACAATTTACTTTACACTTTCATATTCCTTCATGCTAGGAAAAGTTTACAAGGAGATCCTTTCAGTATCAAGGATCATTTCCATCAAAAGGAAGGTCTGTAAATAGATAACAGAAAAAACATGTTTCCAATCATCAAAACTAAGGTTACTGAATACCTGCATGTAAAAGAAGAGCTTCAGGTTTAAGAAGATAGGCTACAAGGAAAAAGAGCAAGTGTGTATCAATAATAGAACCTACCGTTTTGTAAATATACCCACTCTAACCCACTGGAAACTGTAGATGTGGTAAGTATGATGGGTTAGTTTCTAAGGTGAGGCCGATAGGTGATGGGATTGTTTTAAGGTCAGGTTGGAACCTAGCAGGCAAGGGTGAGGGTAAAGTACTATGTAAATCATAGGGCTTTTAAAACAAAATAAAAAACATGCGAAACATAAAGTGGCATGATTTCAATCGAAATCTAGGCGTGAAGATAACAAAGAAAACACAGGTTTCATCTGTTGCACACTCATACTTAGCCACTCGCCGATGAAGGAAAAGTCACAGATCAATAAGCCGGTTCTCACCAAAATCTCACAACTACCGAATACCAATGCAAGATTCCAGAGACCTATCTATCAATGATTGAGCACACACAAGAACATAACTACAGCAAACTTGTAGTCAACAGGTACATGATGACAGATAATGAATCTATGCAAGCATCCACTAAAAAAAAAAGTGCAAAGACCAGCACAAATGATGCTTAAACATCCATTATAACAACAGCTGCACAAGATTATTATTGAAACTTGCAAATCATTCACTGAGGCCTGAGCCACTAAGGTTGAATGAGCAAATCCAACTTCATGTCTAACCTTAACTACAGCAGTTTTTGAATCGCCCGTGTCTTGCTCAGGTTTTTCACCCTTTCCAGAACCCAATCTCGATGCATCATCAGAACTCAAAGATGATTCAACATCTATGATGTTATTTTTATGTACAGGAGATAGAGTGACAGGTCTTGACATGTAGCTCTGTTTCCCATCCAAGGACTGGAAGGCAATGACTTGAATTTTTCCAACCTACATATTTGACCAACGAAATTTAAAAGCTCTCCAGCATAAGGGGGAAAAATAAGTTCTAATTTTCGCAAATTTGACACAAACCTTGAAGGCATCTTCATTAAAACATGAAAATATGAGCCCGATAAATCCTGAATCTAGAAGCTGATACATTGCCTGAGTACGCACATCTGCAGAGGGAAGTCAATCGCAATTAAGGGGAGAGAGGCAACAACACATGGCATCCAATTTTAAGGTACAAAAAACTTCAGCTTAGATTTTTCACATAGGACTAAACAACTGCAACTTGCTATATAAATCAATTATATTATACTTATTATGTACATATGTTTGGGTGAATGTGTGTCTGATGTGGCATGCTGTCTTCCAAAATATTATATGTGACCAAACAATTGCAATCATTTCATCCACCCAAACATGAAGTTGTAATAAGCAAGTCCTTACTGTCAAAAGACCCTGATAAACAATTGTATAGCATCCAATATCCCCAATCCAGAGCAAACCTAAAAATATACTCGACTATAAGTGAGAAAAACAGAAAAATAAAAAGATAACATTTCTCTGCTAGAAAAAGAGACAAGAAAGGACTCTCAACTACTGCTCAAGTATTAGTTTTGATCTCCCAGACCCTTTTAAGACAGAATTTACACCAGGAGCAGTGTCGTTTTCTTTTGCTTCAAACTGAAAAAGTCAAACCAAGTTACATTATTGGCTAGTTGTTTAAATTTCAGCAAGGTTCCAAAACCTGATGGTACTGAAGCAAAAGAGAGCAAAAGTGAAACAACAATACTTAATTAGGAATGAAGTCTGGACTCCGGACTTAGCCAACAAACTTTGCCATACACACTGCTCACATTGGATTCCGTGTGACCTCTACTGCTCAAGTATCCACCAAACAAGATCTAATAACTTTTCAATATCTCAAACGCAACTATTTCTAACATTTGATTCCAGGCACATAATTCTTTGCAAAATGTGGATTTGGCTTGGATTTTTGCAAATATCACGATGTGGATAGTTTGATTTCATGAGTATAATCCTTTTTCCCCTTTCTAAGAGCTCAAACTCTTCAAGATCACTACCATCTTTCACCCAGATAAAGACCTTAAAGGTCCTCATCAATAACACAAGTTCACAGCATATGTCATATTAGAAGTAAAGAAAAATAAAAGAAGAAGAGCACAAACTCTTCTTCTTCCCACTCACAAGGTCTTCTGTTTCTATTCTTCGTACTTTCTGAGACTAACAGTCTTGCATCCAGCAGTGTTCATAATCTTTCTATACTTTTGTAGGCCAAAAATGCAGGCAAAAAGCATCCACAGAGGCATTTTTATCATATATGGCCAAGTGTTAGATATTGTAGTCTTGCATTAACTATGCAGTATGCACGCTACAAGTGAAACATGACGTAACAACTTTGCATAAAAAATTCACGGAATGATTCTAGTTGGCCTGTAAAGAGTATATTCACTCTCATTTCTGAAAGTATGACATCAAAAACCACATCCAGGTACTATAAATAACATTGGTTTTAAACTTCAATTATTTTACATGCCTTTAGAAGACAGGGCTTCTTCACACTATCTCATTGGCAACAATAGAACTATATACTGGAGCAAAACGTAAACATAGAAGTCATAGCAGTTGCAATTCCTACTTACCAACATGGGATGGAAGGACAGTTATATGAGGATGAGAATGATACCATCCAATCACTCTTGTTCTTCTTCCAGTTGAAGCGCTCATTCTGTGCTAATTAGTTAATTACACAAACCATCCAACTTTTTTCCACATGTATTTCCAAAAGGTGTAACTTCAAGGTTCAGACATGTGTACATGATTACCCAGGTAATTTAACACTCCTCCTAAAGCAACATATCACTGGGGTATAAACAGTACCTCAAATTGCCTAGTTGACAGCATCATGGAATAATCTACTTCTAGTTACTTCTAGTTACTTCTGTTACTTCCTATAACCAGAAATTATTGAATTTAGGAATATATAATTGCCAGCACTAACCAAAGCCACAATTACTAGGTTAAAATTATATCGTATTCATGCACTAATTTCTCTTTTATTTACCACTCATTACTCGTGCCATCTAGGATAACTTGCACAGTATATTATAGCCCATTCAAAAAAAGTTCGTCAGACATATACAAACAAAAACAAAGGATATATCTGCCAAAGCTGAAGCCGCAGCCAACTGTTCAGGATTGGTCTCCACTCTGTCCTTTCTCCTATCTGACCGCGTCTGGGGTGATGCACCCCATATCAAAGCAGTCGAATTTCCATTTCTTGAGCACTGAATTTGTTAAGTTACCACCACGACATCACTATAGTGAAATACTAACAGGGAAATAAAAGACAGGAACTACACCACAGGGAATCTTTTGCCACCACTCTCATTTTGAAGCACGAGCAATGTCCCGTCTTACTGATGAAATAAAAAGGCCCCAGATACCCAACGTCCAAACCTATGTTGCACGAAAATTTCATGGAAGTCGCGTGAAACAAATCGTTTCCACATTCTTGAAACCTCAAGGTAACTTCTTCAGGGGCAGAATGTCCTTATAAACACCTGTTTCCGGCTTCCCGTGTCCATGTCTCGTTTCCGTGCAACATAGTACCCTACTAACTCATACCCAAAATTTCAGTGTATGAAACCCCAAATCCAATACCCAATTATCAGCATTTTAAAGATACAACACCAAAATAACCTCTCTTTTTTTTTATCTCCCCAACAAAATCTACAGTTTTCAGCATTTTCCTCAAATGAAAAACATATAAGCAAATCAAATTAAAACAAGCATAACCCTTGATGCAAATATAAATAGATTCAACCCAAAGTTTGTAGTAAATAAAGATGATAAACTTAATTAATCAAATTGGAACTTAAACTACGCCTTAAAAGGCTTAAAATTAACAGTATATAACACACCCATAAACCAAATCTTGATGAAATTGCAAAAGTCAAAGAGTATGAAAACAAAACCTCAATGTCTCCGAGAAGAAGACCCATGATCTCTTCTGTCTCGGTAGAAAAAGCGTGGGTGACGCAGGTTAACCACACCTCTTCCGACATTTTTACGCTTGTTAGTGACATTTTTCTCAATCTTTCTCTCTGATAAATTGATGCTTTCTCCTTCACTATGTAATATGTATGCACTTCTCAGGAGATTTAATGGGAATTTTTTCAGGTCAAGTTAAATCGTGTTTGAGTTGTTAAGGAAGTGGGATTTTGGCCGTTTGGGGATTTGTTGGTAAATGGAACCATTGTTGAGGTTGCCCAAAAAAAATCACGACTTAATATTTGACCTGTCTACGAGATTTATAGCAATTTTATTTAAAAATTTCTTATGATATTATGATATAAGGTCTCGTAGATATGATGAATTGACAAAAGTTGTTAAAATATTATAAAAATAATTGTTGAAGTCGCGAAAAAATCATAACTTAATTTACAAGGTTTGTACATTTTCAAGATGAATTAACAGTTTGTTGCACATAATAACTCCTCCTCTCTCCTTTTTCTCTCTTATCCCTCCTCTTCCACAAAACCCTAAAAATTTCAACCTAGGGGCTATCGTCATCTTTTTGGGCAGTGGTAAGCCCATTCTCGTTTTATTACTAGTTTTTTATGTTTATGTTTCTAATAAACTTTGGTTTATCTCTAATGCAGAGTTTTTCTACTCATATATTGGGTTATGTCTACCTATACATTGGATTTTATCTCTCTCCATGTGAGAGTTTATAGAATTTGTTTTTGGATTTTTGTGTAATTCAAGATGTTGATCGAAATTTGTGCGGAGTTGCAAGACTTGCAACAGATGTTAATACTTCGTTTACAATCATTTGAATTGAATCTGATTATACTTCAAAACTACAAAAGATCGACATAACCCCTTGCAGAAGGCTGCATCAGACAACGATGTGAATATGAGGGTTTCCAGAAGTGTTAGATCTACTCAATGATCTGGTTTTATCATATTAGAATTGTATTTATTTCATTTTGATATGAATTTGTTTAGTTTTGAATCCTATTGTATATGTCGTATGACTTTGATTCAATGAATTAATGTTAATTTAAAAAAAAAAAAAATCTCGCGAGATAGCGTAAGAAAATAATCATATGATTGTACAAACGGATCAAAAACAGTCATATACTCCCTCCGTTTTTTTTTAGATGTAACATATTGACTTTGGGCACTATTCATCCAATACACTTTGACCACTAATTGTTATGTATACATAAGAAAAAATATAGTCATGTGGGATCTTGTTTGATTCGTCACGGTATACACTTTCCAAATATATATTTTTTATAATTTTTACTTTTATACAATTGGAGATATTATCGATCAAAGTTGTGCCTCGGCAAATGTGAAAAGTCCAATGTTACATCATAAAAAAAACGGAGGGAGTATAAATATAATGTACGTGTGTGGGTGTAAGATTGACCTGCGAATGAACATCGAGTTCAATAGGATGAATATGAAGTCAAATTAAAACAACGTTTTAAATTTTGAATAATGGGACACAAGTTAAATATTCTTAATTTTTTTTAGAAGTTTATTTCCAAACAATGATATGTTTATCGAATAATTAACATTTTGTTCAACCAAAATTTATAAAAAAAAAGTAACATTTTGAAACAATAGGGTTCAAATTTAATGTTCTTCTAGTTCTTCATAAATATCGTTTCAAAATAATATTTTGTTCATCAAATACAACGTTATATTTTACCAAAAAAACTCAATTTTAATTTTGTATAATGGGGTTCAAATTTATTGCTCACAACAAAAAAAAATAACGAGCTATTTTCATTTTGTTGCTACACTTTATATTTACGCCATAAACACTTCGCTTTCACTCTCCTCACTTCCTCCCTCACATCATCGTCTTCTTTCCTCAAGTTTCTCCTAGCGTGTGTATAATATTATTGTGCTTTATGGTTATTATTCTTCAATGTTGTGTGATTTCTTATCCTTGGATCTTGCTATGCTATTGGTGCTCTTTTGGATCCATATATTTCACAAATATAATTAAAGGGATTTGAGAAGGCTTTGGAGCGTTTATAATCCTCATTATAGTTTTTCATTAACTTCCTAAATCTATAAAAGAAAATAAGTCATGTTTTATCCGGTTCAATATACGTGAAACTTTAAAGCTAAGAGATAATTTAACAACTCTAAAGAGGATAGGTATGAATTGGCATGTAAGGCTTTTTAGTGAATGATTTTATGGGTTATACTGGTTTTCAAGCAATTTGAGAAAAGCATAAAGGTGTTAAAATCCAATATTGATAAATTTACTTTTAGTTTAATAAGAAAGTCAACATGATGAATGACGTAGATATAACTTTTAGAATAAACGATCTATATATTTTTTAAGTTACTAGCCTTATATGCACGTTATGCGTGCAAAATTATATATTATTTAATTACTTTTAGTAATAATTTCCATCAATTTTTTTTTTATAAAAATCAGAAAAAGGGAATTGTAATTGCTAGTGTTGTGTTTTTTGTTTGTGAATGATGAAGAAAATGTTACAGTGTAATTTATTTTGGGGAGTTAGAGATAAAATAGGGATTTTATTTTGCTTTTTTTTTTCTCTAAATATGGTTGTTACTCTTTTCCCTTTTCTTAATTTTTAGTTTCCTCCATACGTTGTCTTATATAAAAGAGATTACAGTGGCTACAATAATTGTAACATTTTTCTCGCAAGATTTAAGTATGAAGTATTGGTGTACATTGCTTTAAACTCATATTCAGTGTTTGGTAAGAGCCCCCTACTCATTTTCAATTTGATGGTGATTCAAATTATGAAGAAAATCACACGTTCAATGAAACATTACACTACAAGCCTTGACTATATTTTTTAAAATATGGTTGATATTACGAGAATATACATTGAGACAACCCAACAACATCTTATACAATTATATTTGCTCTTAAATATTAGTCTATCGATAAGGTTAAGATGGTTTATGTGAAAATTCAAAAGTATAACTAAAAGAACTAAATAAAAAATAGAAGGGGTATAAATGAAGGTATAATTATAAAATTACACTAATTAACCGCACGATCTTACACCCCCTAAACATATAATTAGCACGAATATTTATATTTTACATATATAACAAGTTTTTTTTACCGGTATATAACAAGTTGTTAGGCATAACTTAATTTGGCATGTATTATAACAACAAAAAAGTCTCAATTGCATAATATATGTACGCAAAACTATTCACAGAGTTCACTATATTTTATTATCGTATGTGTTTTTAAATAAAACACCATAAATAAACTATTGATTCTTTCCATTCCCCCTTCCATAATCTTCTTTCTCTTCTCTGTTCCAATGACTGCTACCTACTATATTTTTACGCATAACTTCGTAACATGGCATGCATAAGGCTAGTAAAACACTGCTAAAATTAAGTATTAGGTTATAGAAGTATTCTATCCGTTTTACATATAGTTGTTACACTTATACTTTTCACGTGGGCTTTGCTAAACAACGCCCTAAAATTTCCTACTAATGCCCTAAATACAATATTTTTATACCGTATTTATACCCTTACATTTCTTTTCTCTCTCCTCCCCCTTGACTCAAAACCAGTTTCTATCCTCTATTAAGGACCCAAAACCACCGCATTTCATTTGCTAAACCACTAGCTTCAATTTCCCTTAATTACTATTGTAAGGGTGTTGTGTAAATATATTCCACACCACCGCATTTAATTAAGGGAAGAGCACCATATCCTTACACATGCTGCTGTGTAAATATATGCTCCACCGGTGCTGTGTTCTTCTCTCTTCCATTTTTTGTTCATTTTAATTTTTTTTTTATGGTGGAGCGCCTGTCAAGGACGCCTCCACCGGTGGTGGGGCGTCTTTGGTGGGCGCCCCATTTTTTTCTGATTTTTTTTTTTTAAAAAAATAATAGGTAGGCGTCCACCATGGACGCCCCACCATCGGTGGAGGTGCAGTGGTGGAGCGCCTGCCATGGACGCCTACCTATATATATATATTTTTTTTTAAAATTCAGAAAAGAAATAAAACAGAGGAGAGGAGGGTGTGGGGCTGCGGCGGTGGTGTTGTGTCGGTGGTGGTGCAGTGGTGTGGCGGCAGAAATGCGGCAGCGGTGGTGCGCAGTGGTGGTGAGGTTTGTCAACTTGTTTTTTTTTTTTTTTTTTTCTTTTTTTTATTTATGAGAGGTGGTAGTGTTGGTGGTGGTGGAGGGGCATGAGTGTGATGGTGGTATGGAAGAAGAAGGGGAAGTGAGGAAAGAGGAGAAAATGAAAAAAAGAAATGAAAAATACAGTATTTTATACAAATACAGGGCGTTAACAGGAAAATTTAGGGCGTGATTTAGCAAACCAATTTTCGCGTATATCAATGCAAAACTTAATAAATTTTTTAAGAAACCTAACGCTGTGATACCATGCTACATCTGGCAAAACTCCTCAATGAGAATGACGAGTCTAATTACCATTAATTAATATTTATATTTATACATCATAGGATAGTCGTACTTTGGAAACATATCCAAATTAGAATTCTAACAACAAAATAAATCCTAACTACAAAATAAATTAGAAGTATATTATTATTATATCGGATATAGAGAAAAAAGGAAGAAGAAAAAAGAAAAATAAAAGAGAAGAAAACACATAGAAAAGAAAGAAGTTTGTAACCCTAAATAAAAGAGAAGAAAACACATAGAAAATTCCAATATGTAGAATTTGCTGAGATTACAAGAGAAATTTCATCTCTCTACAGATTGCAGATCACAGATCAGTAGATCACAGATTTCATTCCAATTCTAGATTCTATCTAAAAACTTCGATTTCGAATTTCGTATTTTCCAGCATCAATTCAAGTTACTTCTCGAGGAAAGAAATTGAAGACAATTCCAAATAATTGAAGGTTTGTTTAGAACTAATTATACTAAATATTATCAGTTTTAACATTCAAATTTTGTATTTGAGTAAGATTTTTATTTAAATTTATTCACTAGCATGCGATGCGAGCTCAAATAAACAAAAATCCAGATTTTGGGGATTTAGTAATTGATACGCAACTGTTTTGATGTTAACTGGGTTGATTAATGGTAGTGGTATTGCTTTTTATTGTTTCGGTTTTTGGATTCGGACTGGTGCTTGATTATGATGGAGTAACAAATTAGTAGTAGTAGTAGATGGTATGGTAGTTGTTACTATGGTAGTGCCACTAATGCTTGCCTGTTGCTAATGTTAGTTGTCGAAACGCGGGACGAAAGTGTTAGTTGGTATTGTGTCATGTGTGATCTGATGAATTGGATGATTTGATGAATTGCTATGTATTTGAGTGCTTATAGTGCTTTTTAACATTACCCTCAGGGAGGTTGTGTCAGTCTGCTCAGCATGAACCTGCAGCAAGCTGTACAACCCAGATCTTCGGCGAATGGTTTTAATAATCGGCGTAGAGTTGAAAAAGAGAACAGTAATAGGATGGAGATAAAATCACAGCCTGGAAAATCAAACCCTGATAGAGGGACAAGTGCAGGTGAAGATCTGTAATATGGATGTGTTACTGATTTTGTATGTATATCCTAATAGTTTTGCTTTTGATGAAGATTTTGCAGGTGGTGGCAGAAGTGGAGGGTCTGAGAGTCCTTCGCGTGATCGGCTTGTGTATTTGACAACTTGTCTTATTGGACACCAAGTGGAAGTCCAGGTTAAAAGTGGGGCTGTATACAATGGAATTTTCCATGCGACAAATGCTGATAAAGATTTTGGTATGTTTAGTAGATGAGAATCATTTAGACATTTTATCATATGCCTTCTTTTTGACCTTTGCTTTGGTTTTGCAGGAGTTGTCTTGAAAATGGCTCGCTTGATAAAGGAAGTTCCTCTTAGGGGGCAAAAGGTTACTTCTGATTTTGTTATCAAGGCTCCATCAAAAACTCTTATTATACCAGCTCATGACCTTGTGCAAGTTGTGGCTAAGGTATTCTTCCTCGCCCTTCCTTTGTTTTTAGATATTCATGTAAAATGCATAATTGAAGTCTAGTTACGTTTTTCTTATGAATATTATGTTTATGCCTTTGCTGTGTTTATATTAGCCTGATATGTTTGTCAAGTATGATGTCTTGTGAAAACAGACAGAATATATGATTCTCGCTATCTTCATGATTTTATTGCAGGAAGTGCCTGTTACAAGGGATGGATTCTCAAATGAGCTCCGAGGTGAAAGTAAGCAGGACATAATGTTGGACTCTTACATATCTCATTCTCGTCATGTTGAGGCAGGAAGAGAGCTTGAGCCCTGGATGCCCGATAAGGATGATCCACTGTGCCCTGAGTTGGAACACGTTTTTGATTCACCTTGGACCAGGTTGTTATAATTACTATCGCCTTGAAAGCTTTTCTTGATTCTGGTTTCCTGGTTACTTTTTTGTTAAGTGCACCGTTCAAGTCTCTCGATTAAAATTTCAAATTTTATCCCCCCCCCCCCTTTTTAGCTTATGCTTTGTTGGTGACATAATAAATTTTGTCTGCATCCAGTAGGAGCTGGGACCAGTTCAAGGTTAATGAGACATTATTTGGTGTGAAAAGCACATTCAATGAGGAACTTTATACAACGAAACTTGAGAGGGGCCCTCGCACAAGGGAATTAGAGGAGAAAGCTATGAGAATAGCAAGGGAAATAGAGGGTGAGGAAACTCAGGATCTTCATCTAGCAGAGGTGAGATTGCACTGAATAGTGTTCTAGTCTTCTGATTTTCGAAATAGTCAATTTTGTTTATCTTGGCGATTTGGGCCCTAAATTCAGGAGCGTGGTGTAAATCCTTATGACGACTTTGATATTGATGAAGAAACAAAGTATTCCTCAGTTTTTAGGGGTGTTGATGATAGTGGGTGTGCGGACGAGGATATATTGTTAAATTCACGTGATGCGGAGACATTTGGAGATTCCACTTCGCCTGCTTTTGGCAGATCCTTTGCTGATGTCACTAGTGGGAAAAGTGGCAAAGGCTTGGAAGGAGGTAGAATGCCATCTCGATCATCAATGAAGGTAAACTTTTTATAGTAATTTAACTGGATGTTGAGACCAATAAGGCAGTAATAGTGTAAAAACTTTGAAGTTTTGATTCTCTGCCAGCCAAGTACCTTATGTAATATGATCATGTAGTTATAGGGCAACAATGTACTTGACTTGAAAACTAATAACTTACTTTGACAGTAATATTACTGTGAAACATAGAGTTTACTCTCTGATGGCTTCCTTTGGAAATATGTAAATGGTAAAGCATGTGGTATATGTAGTACAACTTTTTGCGTTTTTAGTGCTGTTTCAGGTTTCTTTATCATTTTATTTTGTAGTTCTATGTAGCTGAGGTATTGCTAGAACATCCCAAATGATGGCAATCAAATAGTTCAACAATTTGATACACTTGATTGTTATTTTAAAATGAGTCTATATTCTTACATGCATATTGCTACATTATCTTATAATACTGGCTTGTATAAACTTCAATAAATTTCCTTTTTTCCAGTGTAGTATACTGTTTGATAATATGACAGTGTAGGTCTTAAACATAACACTATAACAGTAAGCAGCCAATAAATAAAAAATAAACAAGTGCTATAGGTCTTAAGCAATGCCTTCCAAGCATATGTGTACAGGCTTTTCTATCACATTTCATTTGAAAGCAGAGATCCTGAAGGGAAGCCACAAAACCCACTATGCTCTACTAAAGCGTGTTGCAACTTTGTGAGAATCTGGCATTGTGCTCTACTCTTATGCTCCAGAAAATTGTGGATTTGCCTCATAAGAATGTCTCTTTCCCCTTAAATCTTGATACATGCTGTAGGAAGTGTTTATTTTGTGGACACTAATATTTTGCCATCATTTAAGAGCCATCTTTTAGACCCAACAAACCTTAAGTGCAATCAAGGATTACATGTGTTTGAGCCAATGCCGGAGAAGAGTCAGATGTTCTAGAAAAGTAATGCTACCTCATTCTAACTCTATCATGTAGATGACATTATCTGCTTCACTTTACCCTTATAAGCTATGAACAGCAAATGGCATTATAAATTGTGAAAGGAGTTCTATGTTTTCTTTTGCATCATTGGCTCTGTTTGGCATTACTAGCTGAAAATAAACTGAAACTGATAAGTTAACTGAAATTGATAAGATAATGCTGAAACTGATAAGGTGCTGAAACTGATAAGGTAACTGATTAGTTTAATTGTTTGGCAAAATTAGTTGATTAAGTTGATAAATTATTTTAGCAAAATTAGTTGTTGTCAAAATTTTGGAAAGATTTTCCAAAATTTCAGTCACCTGATTGTGAAAAGCTAAATTTTTTAACTTATCATTTAAGTCATTTTAGCCACCTGAAATTTTATTTTAGGTGCTCCCCAAACACTGCTAATCATTTTAGCACCTAAAATATGTTAGCACCTTATCATTTAAGGTAGCTAAAATGCTTCCCCAAACAGAGCCATTAATAGAAGACTTTTACCTGGTGCTTTGCCTAATCGTGCCATATTTATTTTGATAAGAGTTATGAAAAACTATATAGGCTTTTAAGGATCTCTAGAAAACACTTCTGCACATTTTTCTCTTATGTAGCAAAACTTCTATGCAATTTGTGATTGGTTATGGACATAATAAAATCTTCATAATGTGTCAATGATATGATATAGTTTGATTGTTGTTTTCTTGAGATTCGAAGGAGTAGCGTAAGTGTTATATGTCTGAGTTGACCTTGTGCATTTGTGTCATAGTGTTTGTGCTTGATTACCGAAATCATCAACTACCTTTTATTTCTAAACAAGAAACAATAAATCCTCTACCTCCATTCCCATATGTTAAGTGCTATATGCTTTTGCAAATCTACTTTTTTCATATCCTTTTCAATATCTTCCACCCAAGTCATCTTTGGGCACCGTGGACTTATATATTTTTTTCAATTTTGAAACTCTGCATTGCCTTTCGGACAACGTCTCACATGCCCACTGGGATAACCTTGCAATTAAAACAACTATGGCAATCTGTTAGCTGCCCTCCTTGCTATAGAGGAAATGTGGCTGTGTTAGAAAGCTCCACTTCAAAAGGTCACTAAATATGTATCCTGCTTCTCAAACTATGTGCTAACTAAGGGTGCTAACGAGCTGAGCCAAGACGAGCCTGGCTAGGCTAGTCTTGGCTCGAGTAGGGGAAGGATCGAGCTTGAGCTCGAAAATCTAGGCTCGGCTCGAGCTCGAAACAAGAAAAAATCGGCTTGGCTCGAGAAAGTTAAACTATCCGACTCGAAAAAAGCTCGAGAATAGTATTACCCATACACCTACTGCATACTAAGCAAAGATGAACAATGTCCAAACTAATTTACTAGTCTTATTAAAATCCTCACCACATGAGACATGAATGAAGAAAAACATAAAAAGAAAAAGAGAAAAAAGGGGAGGGGAAAGTCAGATTAAGGATGAAAAAATGATAAATAAAAATAAAAAAGGAAGGCAGGAAGTCATCAACCATTATCACATTTACATCAAGCAAAAAAACAATCCAAGAGACTAATTGCTGAGTGAAACTAACAAAGTGCAAAGGAGGGGAAATTGACAGTGTTACACTGTTAACCATCTTCACATCAAGAACCCATCCCCCACTGTCTTCCACGAACCTGCTACTCGCCGCCATGAATCGTGCTGCTCGCCGGCCATGAACCCCGCTTGCCACCACGAACCCACTGCTCGTTGGATGCAGGGGACCAGGTGTGCGAATTGTTGTTTAGGGATTTAGGGTTGAAGCCGTGTAACTTTAAATGAATTCCCTTGAAGGGCTTTCTCCTTCCCTCTCATTAGGTATTTCTCATTTGGTTTGTATATTTTTGAGCTTAGAAGTTGGGCCTTATGTTGTTTCCCATTAGTTATTTCTCATTTGGTTTGTATATTTTAAGTCGACCGGAAAGGTTAGGCTTTATGTTCTTTAGTGGAGTAATACTAATGCCCAAGTTGGATTAAAATCATTACATGCATAAAATAGTAATTTAAAAATGGTTTTTCTAACCTATGCACCTAGTGCAAAGGTTAAGGCTCATCTATTAAACAAATTAATTAACTAAAATAGAATATCCTCCCTGTGTAAGTAATTACAGGCCTCTATTGTGACCATTACCATGTTGATGTTTGGGAACTGATGTCCTTGAGGGGTCAATATTTCTATGGTGTGTGCAGGACGAATTATACTCTACCCAGATTAATACCAGCCAGGATTTCTTCCGGTGTGGTCCTTTGGCATCTGATCATAGTGCCAAAGTCGTTGATAGATTTGAAGATGACAACAGGTCTTCTTTCTCTTGATAGATAAAGTTATTGAATTGATATTTGCTTAACTTGTGTCTTTGGCATAAGTAAGCATGTTGTAGTACTGAACTTTCATCCTTTCATCTCTGAAATCTTTTGTATATCATGGTCTTAAATTAGGATTCAAGAAAACCATGCTGATGATCAAGGAGGAAAAACTTTTGTTAAGGAGACTGTAAGAGCACATATGATGAGTTTTCTTGTCTACTGTTTTAATTTCGTAGTTTGCTGCCATGAAGTCAACTTATCTTGTAATATTGCCTTGTTTCCTGTTCTTATTTGCTCTTGGTTTCCATTACGCAGTTAAATGAGGAGGTGCACGCAGCAAAAACCAATGTTGAATCAGGTATATGCTTGTGTTTTGGTTGATATTTGTGCTTTGTCCTGTGTAAGTAATTTCAGGCCTATATTGTGATTGTTAATTTTTTTTTATTGTGATGATTTTGGCTGCAATTCCTTTTTTAAAGAGGAAGCCAGGCTTAAAGGAAAGAAAGAATAAAACTGGGATGCATTAGTGCTCTTCATCGGCAATTTGCATATTGCTTGTGACTCTCTTTTTTTGTTTTTTCTAAAAATCGTATTCTACACTGTAATTTTTGTGTACTTGACATCTCTGTGTAGCTTCATTGGTATTAAATGTAATATCTATGACGTGTAGGCCTGGTGCGCGCAAGTTTAGTTCTCTGGCAAAAAGGAGTAGATTGGAATTATCTTAATGTGATTGGTTGGCATAATGGTTTCCCTATAGTATATTTTTATATATTCAGAATTAATATTAACTGTGCAAACTTGGATGTATGCTCCTTTTCTCTTTATTGTGCAATATCTGAGTGTCCTTGAGGTACCTAATTCACTACTTTTTTTTTTCTGGATATCCTGTTACCAAGAGTGGCTATACCGCTATATGAGTTTCTGGATCATTAAGTCTGTTATATGGGACTATAAATGTTAGAAAGATCTGTTGAGTTGAAAACTATAACAGTGGAATAGTGCGTACATGGTCCAAAAGTTGGAGGCAGCTTTTTTGAGGAGGGGAAGTGTATTCCGGGACGGAAGGGCTTTAATGTTTAGTGGTTTGAAATGGATGAGAAAAAGAACTAATTTAGAAAAAGAACTTATTAAATTCTAGAGTTCTTCTGTTGAGTGATGGCTAGAATCTTGTCCTGCTTATCCCCCCTAATCAAGGGGGGTGAATGATGTTAAAAGAGGATGAAGTTTATTTTCTTGAGATATCATCTAGATGTAGTTTGTTTTGATAGAATCATGAAATGCAAGGTTATGGTACTTCATACCAAGTGCCAAAAAGGGAGAAGCAATTTAGATGGTCAAAGGTGTTGGGACAAGAAATAAAGTGTCACTTCAAGCCCTTTTGCTTGTTTATGACCTATAGATGTTTGACCGTTTTCAAATTCTAATCTCCGGAAAATCTGGTGACTCTGGATTTGATGGTATCAGTATGAACATTTGATTTGGATTATATTGAAAAATCAGGGCACTTATTGGGCAATGGGCCCAGCGATATCCCATCTTTTATTTATGGCTGCTATGGGGTATTAGTGTATTATTAATTACTGTGTGAGGTGATGCCGTGATGTAGTATAAAGATGTTTGGAATCCTGAAGCTACAGGAAAGCTTGGATTTTTTGATGCTTTGAGGAAGTCTACTTATCCTTTCATCTCTGAGTATAAGCATGTTTGTGGTTCACATTCAATATGTGAGTATGTAACAGATGATTCAGACTCCAAAGTATACTTAACATTGTATTGATGAAAACTATATAAATTTTTGCTAGATTCAGCACAAAATATACTTTCATATGAAATCTGTTAAGTGTTAATACCTTGAATTAGTATATTTTTTATGAACTTTGTGGTCAACAAATGAAAGTTCTGCCTTGAAATGCTAAAATGTCTAGTATCCGGAAATGGCGATGTGGGTCTTTGGTATGCCTTATAAATATCAAAACTATCGTAAATGTTCGGAGGATGAGATAGGATGCATAGTGTTTGAGTGAAAGCACCAATAGAAGCCTGAGTATTTACAAAATACCGTCTCAATTCACCCTATTTCATCGGATCCGAGATGTGATATGGTTCCGAAGGATGAACCAGATATGGACACTTCCGATAAGATTTCATTCTTGAACAAAAACGATTTTTTTATATACTTATTTCATCTATTCCATGACCGAAACAGGGGGGGGGGGATACACATTACACCACGATTTTGAGTCCGAAGAGAAATTTCAAGAAATGGAAGATCTATTCACTCTATCAATAACCGAGGCGGATCTGGTGTATCATAAGGGATTGCCTTTTTATTGATTCCTGCTGATTGGATTCAAATTGTACATGATGTTTCAGGGACATATGGGTTTCAAAAATGTGGTATATAGGTAAGGTTTATTGATCTAGACCATTACCTTATCGGAACCCCGGAGGGTCTTATAACATTAAGACCCTTACCCTTTCCCACTGGGTATAGCAGGTCTCTGAAATGGATCCTTCACTTATGATTTTTTAATATTATAATCCACATTGAAGCTAAAGCACAAGTTACATAGGCAAGACCCTACAATTATTTGGGTGGTAGCCTTATTTAACTACATCCAACTCTTTAAATAGTTTTGTACACATTGAGAGTGGGCTGGTGAAGCTGCCTTGGCCAATTTGGTGAGACTAGAGAATGAGAGAAAGGGAGAAAGAGAGGGAAACAAGGTGAGGTTTGATTTAGGTAATACCTATATAGCAACAATCTTGTTTATGCTGTGCGTAGGGACAAGGGTAAGGTTTTCCCCTCTAATATAAACTTAATTGAAACAGTTAGACCCAATTTTGTAAGTATGTGGTTTAAATTGCCGGTGTGATCTATCTTCTTCCATTGGTTGGGGGTATAACATAGAGCAGTTGTTTTTCTTTGCCTTTCTATTTGCATTACTGTGTACCTCCTTCCAGATGCTCCTGTTGAGCATCTTGTAGTAGGCAACATGGATTTACTTGAAGTTTTCCAAGCTCACAATGTTTGTATGACGTAGTTGAGGTGTCACCCTTTCATACGGAGATTGCAAACTTTCGGCACATGCAAACATGCAATTTTGGTGTGGAAGGGTATAAATTATTAGCCTTCTATTAGCTTATAAGCTGTTGAACTTGTTTCCGTCAGAGTCTCTTGGGTAGGCTGGTATATCAAGCTAGTTTATGCATGAAATGCTTGTTGCATCTTAATGTGATCTGCTCTTGGGGGGATTAGAATTCTTTGTCATACTATCAGTTTTTGTCATATCTATGTTATTTCTTCTTCAAAACTATTGTTCCTTCAGCCAGATCTGTTTATGCTGTTAGATTTCCTCTTGGAGATTTTGAGTTTTGATTAGGGATTGTCTAATTTTAGATCTCACTCAGTTGATGTGAATTTATGTAGATTTACAATCATCAGTGGATACTAAAAGAAGTGGCTCTGAGAAGGTTGGTGTATCTGTAACAACAGACACAAAAATTCAAGAGAAAACCAGTTCTGGTGAGCATTTAGAAGATAGGTCTGGCAAAGTGCATCTGGTTACAGATCCCATGAATTCTCGTGGACGACCAGGCAGTTCTACGTCATCCACATCAGAAACCAGAGCTGCTAGCACAGCTTCAAGTGCTCCTGCTTTATCACCTAGTTCATCTATGGGATCATTGTCTTCAGAAAAATCGACATTGAATCCCAATGCAAAGGTTGGTGTTGCAGTTGTTTTCTTCATTTTCATTAGACATTTTTGGATGCATGCCCTATAATTTTTTCATGCTTGCATAAGTATGCTTTTCGAGTGGATTGAATTTCTATGACCCATGTATCTACTCTGCTTTATATTTGACAATATTTGCTGTGATGCTTTTGAAGTTCTGTTAACTTGTTTGTTTCGTTTTGCAGGAATTCAGACTTAATCCAAATGCAAAAAGTTTTGTTCCAACACAAAGTCCTTTAAGGCCTCCTTCTCCTGTTAATGATGCTTCATTTTATTTTCCTACCACTATGCCCACAGTGCCTCATATGCATGGCATGCCCGTTGGTATTGGGGTGAGTAGTTAACTTTACATGTCGAATAGGGCAATATTTTGTGAGTCATGCAGTTTTAAATGGTTCTTTTCTTATTGTCTCTGAATATAGGGTACTCCCCCCCCACCCCCCCCCTCCCTCTCATTTGTTCACACCTTCAAATCTGCTATATCCTCTTGTAGGTTTTCCTCTGAATTAGGATAAAGTTTCTGTTTGAGTTTATTCTAATTTCCTCAAGTAAAATTTTCTCCCAAGTTTTTCCCTCACTAACAAGCAAGCATACTGTTGAGATCTCTGACTTCCTTTTACTAAGAGAATGTGCTATAAGCTGCTGAACTGCCGTAATATCATATTATCAATCAAAGATATCTGAAGCTGATTGAACTTGTAGTTTCTGGCGATATTGGGTGATACCTTCCCCTTCCCCCCTCCCCTGAAGAATAAAGGAGGTGGACTGAGAAAGCGGTTCAACAGTTGAACTTTTTGGTTTGCTATTTTTTTTGGATAGTCTGCAGACTGCAAGTATTGAAAGTAGACCAAATGGGAATGGTGAATGTAGAACGGGCACTTGAATCAATTCGTGACCTTATTTGCACTTGGAAATATAGCTGCAAATTTTTTTGGTTCCTTTTAATAAATGTATCACATCTATGAGTGAAAAAAAAATACTTTGAGATGGAACCTTTTTCTTTTTGTTTGCTTGCTTGTTTTTGTGTGTGTGTGTTAGGGGAGGGGGGGGGGGGTGAAGGGAGTTGCCTTCCTCCACTATGATTAAACCGTGGTTAGTGGTTAGTCTAGAGAGGGAGACTGAATCAACTTGACGGTAGCTAGCTTATAGATTGATTTATCCATTCTGGCTATTGAAAAAGGATACGATACATCAAAAAGATGTTGGATCTTGACCCAGCCTTCAGCTTGCTTGGGAAAGAATGCCTGCCCTTGTAAGAAATCCATCTCTTGCAGTCTTTGGTCTTTGCTTCTGTTCTGCCTACTGCACCAGTGGGATAATGTAGTGTGTGGTGTTGTATTGGGAATGACTGATGTGAAACTCAAAGTAATAACTAATATGTTTAGTGATATGCATCTCTGCTGGTTTTCAGAGTGATTATATTGTGACATTACTTAAACTTTTGCAGCATGGATTAGGAAGACTGTCTGTTCCTAAGTAATGGGATAAATTGATAAAGGGTCTTTCTAAGGAATTGAAATACTATTGTTATCCTATATGATTATGAATATATTTTTGCTTAATGCTATAAATTAAGGGGGTGTTTGGTTGTTATAGGATAAAGGTAATGGAATCAAGAAAGGGGTTGAGGGGGAAAGGAAAGCAAAACCCTTAGATTGAAAGTGATGTTTGGTTGGTAAATGTCATTCCTATTTCTTCCTCCTCTTACCATCTTCCACCATAGTACCACCACCACCACCACCACCACCACCACCACCACCACCACATCTGACCCCTGAAACGCGGCCGCCTCTCCATACCCCCGAAATGCCGCCGCGTCGTGTCGATCTCCTCCCCTTCCATGCAAGTCGCATCTCCCCTCCCCTTCCCTGCTCGTCGATTTCCCCTCCATCCTCCTTGCACGTCGCATCTCTACTTCCCCTGCCCATCGCATCTCTCCCTCCCCTTCCCTGCCCGTCGACTTCTCACCTTGTTTTCTAGAGTTCGTGCCGTGAGTGATGGTTTTGGCGATGGCTGGTGGCTTGATTGAGGGTGCGAGGGGAGGTATCACGTCTGCTTGCGGTAGCCGGGTCGGGTTGCGGTGCCGGATGAGAGGTTGCGGTTGTGGTTGGGTGGTGGTTGGGTTAAGTGGTGGTTGGGTGGTCAAGGAGATGGTCAAGATTGAGTCAAAGAAAGGGTAAGTGAAACCCTAGGGGGGTGGGGGTGTGAAAATAGAGGACTTTGGGGGTAAGGGGAGGGTAAAGGGTATCATTAAAGTGTGCAAACAAACAAGGGAATCAGGTTATTTGATTCTCTTACGCTTTCCACAAGACCCCCCAACCAAACGCCCCTTAATTTCTTTCTGAATTTATTTGTCAAGGGTATTAATATTATGAGAAAAAGCTTTAGCTTAACTGGCTAAATTTGGGAAAATGTTGTACTACAGAAATGTAGCCTTACTTTTAGGATGGAACCAGTATTTTTTACACATGAACTTCATTTTAAATGGTGACCTGGGGAGATCTTTACCTCTGTACTTCGAGAATATACTTGGTGGTGTGTCTGGATTTTGTTTTTCCAGATACAGGGAAATAAAAATTGTTGCATTCACCATCTATGCCAAAAGCATTCATAGCTCTCATTGTATCAGTGTCAGTGTCGGAATGACAAGAGCAACCTAGGGATATATTGATTCCTTCAGCCGTGAATTAGTATGTACTTTCAGGTGCAATGAGTTTCAATGCTTTTCCCTTTATCTAAACATTGGTCTTTTTGGGTATTTTAATAGGTTGGACCATCCTTTGTCGGGCCACAGCCAATGCTTTATAATCCTCAGGCTGCAGCCATGCAATCACCACAAGCATATTTTCCCTCAAATGCCCCACAGGTGAGCTTTGTATCTGCTAAACTAAGAACAATGCTAAATTTGGAGTCTGATGAATTGCTAATTTCCCCTAATAACTATTTGCAGTATGGACAACAGATGATTGTCGGTCATCCTAGGCCAGTCATGTACATGCAAGGCTACCCTGGGGTAAGTTAGGCTTCATCTATTAAATAAACATATCTTGCAGTGTAAAAGAAAGATTTCTTCCTATTAACCCTCCACACGGCCACCACCATCTTTTCCCACTGCCTTCAGCAGGGAGTGATGAAGTGCCAGAGTGTGATTCCGATTTTTTTTCCTTAAATTTTGCTGATGTATGTTTTCTACAGGAAATGCAATACAAGGGGCGGGAGTATTAGACAAACTTTTGAGGCCAGCTGCATCTCAGCGGCATTACATTGTTTACAACAAATAACAACGAACGATCCAAGGAGAAATTTTCATATATGCTTCTCATGTACCAATTCTCCAGTGGAGACGGGGTTGTTGGCAGAAAATATTGTGCTTCTGGTGGTCATACTGATCATGCCTTGTATCTCTGTGTTCTATTAAACATATACCCCTTCTAGACTGCTTGTTCTCAGATTTCCTTGATCATAGTTTTTTTAGGACCAATTTAGTATAATCACAGTGTTCTTTCCCAACACTCTTCTCAGATTTCCTTCATCTTTAACCTGTTTATTTAATGCTAATTTAGAAATAGTTAGGAACGTTACGCTGTGTGGATTTTTCTGTTTCTGCTCAAGTTATTTGCTCGAGTACTAATTTCTTAGGACCTGTCAAACATGATTGTGTCCCAAATTAGACAAGTTATACTTTGGGTGATTTTCAATTTCCCTGTCTTGTTGAAAAGTACTCCCTCCGTTTCTTTTTAATCTACACACTTTCTTTTTTAATCCGTTTCTTTTTAATTTACACACTGTTGCTTTTTCTATATTTGATAACATATCACATCTACTTTCTCCTCTTTTTCCACCCATGTCATTCACTTTTTAATATCTTAACCCAATCTTTTGTCAATCTTTTGTTTCTCTCTCACACTTTTCAGTTTCTCTTTTCACCTTTTCAGTTTCTCTCTCATACTTTTGTACTTTTTCCTTGGTTCTCTCCCAAAGTGAACTGAGTAAATTAATATGGAACGGAGGGAGTATATAATTAATGGTGATAATTTGCACATGATAGTTCAATTACGCACTAGGAATAGATAACAAAATAAATAGTTGATATGCTAAGTTAGAATCTAATTATTGTTAATGTTTATCTTAATCGGAAAATCATACACTTCGTATCCTCGTTTTACATGGCAACTGATTAGGGCAGTAGATTAATGTGAATTTCATTGTACGGTCTTAGGTGGTCATACACATACTATGACAACGGAAACCATATTGGTCTGAAATCTTTTTTTAAATTAAAATTTTGCGGATTTAAATATATCATGGTTATATATTTAACGTGATTACGTAAGAATCTCTATGGTTGATATTATACGTTCTTTTGACATATTATGAGTGTCTGGCTCTTTTAGAGAAGGGTGTTTTAACTTTCCGTATTTTTTTTTTTTAAGTTTTTGGCTAGATTAGTTTGTGGCGTAAAAGAAAGATTTCTTCCTATTAACCCTCCACACCACAACCATCAATAAATTTGTCTCTCAAGTAATCAATCTTTCAATAGGCCAAATTCTTGTGAATTTTTTTCCTTTTGACATATCCAAAAGAATACAAAATGACTTTCTAGTCTAAACTTTTAACATGTATAGTTGAGTTCTAATTTGGTGATTTGCAAATGTGGATGTTGTAGCAATTGGTGGCATGCGAAAGAATTGTTAACAATACAAATCTTGACTATTACAAACTTTATCATAGTATATAGATTTTGTCTATTAACATTCTTCAAATTTGTTCCACTTTCCCTCTGTTTGCTGTTGCATTTTCAAACAACAGAATGATTAGTTGGCAGATGAAGATGGCATCAGTGAAATGATTTCTTCTTCACATTCAAAAACAGAGAAAGGGCTATCAGACTCTTCTTCAGCTTCTTTCAGACTAACTAAGGTCTCCTTGTATGGAAGAACTTGCAAAATATAGACAACGCCGCGAGCTTGAAGATCCTTCATGTCTCCTGTAATGTGATCATAAGAAACCAATTTTCCTTGACCATCTTCTAAAATAAGCTCTCCATTCTTCCAAAATCCCAAGGGTGCTGTAACTCCCAATACTGGTCCAATAGTTAGTTGCTTCATCCAAGACTCTCGGACACCATATTCGCCTAAAACCCACACATCAAAGCATTTACTGATCCCTCCTAGAGGGTAATCATGGATGAAAACTAGGTTGTTCTTTAGGGATGTTAAAGACCCATGTACTCTCTTAGAAGGTATTCCATTGTAATCTGGAAGCTTGGTCTTCTTAAAAACCTCGTTCTTCATGTTAAACGAGAAAATGACCTTCTCTACATGGTTATCTACCTCAAACCAGCTAAAAATCCCGTCTATGCTAGGCTTCGAAGATGAATAAGGTAGATTGCCTGTTGGCTGAAATTCCTCTCCTACATCAATCTCCTTCCATTTGTTTGTGCTTAGTGTGTATACCTCGGCGTGAGCTACAGTTGAAGACGAGGGGAGACACATATGCTTGTATGCTAGAACCTTATAGTCATTCGTTTCGTTCTCAAAAGCGAAACCAACACAGGTATCAAAAGGGTATGCATCAGGAGGTGGCTCAACTTGAGATTTTGGAAGGAGTTTTAGGTGACGGTTTGTAGGATTCCATAATAATATATCATCAATCTTACCATCAAAGAGACAAAATATACCATTACAAGGACCTATAACTTGTGTAAAACTAAGGTGTTCTTGGTTTGAGCTAGCATAAGATAGTTCAAAATGTTTGCTTCTAATTTCAAGTCCATCAGAAAACAGAGATGAAAATACTTGCCTTTTCACAGGGTGAAGGTGGCTAATCAACAGAAACTCATGATGGTTTGAGCTCATGAAATGCTTAATCATAAACTTCGGATTGCTAATACACGCGTACCATGATTTCGAAACACATTTGAATCGTTGCAGGGACTTAACAGGCAGCCATAATAGGATCTCCAATATTGCATCTTCTGGTAGAGTAACAAACATTGACATCTTCAGAGTTTTAGCTTCTTCCTCTTTTTTTGCTGGTGATTGTTTTGCTTGATCTTATGAGTCTAAAGTGTAAACTCCTGCTAAATTGTCAATGGGAAAAAAAAGGAGGATTTGAAGTATTCTATCTATAACATTAATCAACGTCTTGTTTACTTGGAAACAATGAGAATAGAAACATCATTTTCATGTACTGGTTCTACCACTTATCTTAATATGATATACAGAGATGATACCAGTCAATTTTGGCCTGCAGAGGTGTCTTATTGTAAATCACAGGTCCATCTGCAGTTTTTTTAACTATAAAAAATACATAAAAAAAACATCGGAGTATGATTTCTTTTTATAAAATCAATAATGATTTAGTTAAAGTTTGTTTTGTTACTAACGATTTTTTTTTTTTTTTTTTTTAAAGAAAGAAAAGGGATTTCATTAATATTTTCGCCAAACGGCACTTACAAGTCATTTTGAAAAACATAAAATTCTAATAGAAATACTATCACACCTAGAAATGTAAACATCGCAAATTTGACTTAATTTTGCCTTAATAAAAATCTTCATCTGAAGCAATGCAATCTGTGAGTTCGCTCTGGTTCGGCATACGATCTGCAGATGCGGAAATTTTGGGATGAACGTACTCCAATAGTCTTCCATAATTTTACAGAAGTTGTGAAACCCTAATTCTTCAGGTTGAATCTCGAACTTCAACCAATGAGAATAATTTCTCATACCTAAAAACAAAAGGACCATACTCACAACTCCCATAGGGGAGAAGGAGATTTCCAAAACAGAAACTAAAAATCCCATAGAAGGGTTTGAGAAAATCTCATAAAGAGATACTAATTTATTGAACAAAACAAGAAAATGAACTAAAAACTGAAAATAAAAGGGAAAAAGGGGCTTACCATGGATGAAAACATCCATGGCAGCCCCCTAATTGATGAAGAAGGGATAAGGGAGGCTAGGGTTTTAGAGAGAGAAAAGGAGAGGGGAGGCTGGTTACTAACGACTTATTGTACATGCTTAGGTACACTGTTTTACGCGTACCTAAAGCTATATTATGTTTATTTTGAGCTCTTTTATTCAAATTTTTTTGCTTATAGAGTTTTTTAAATAAGCAAATAAATTAAATAAATAGTAATTTGAGTGTATAATTTTTTTTACATGCACTTGCATACTCATACTTCTTTTGTTCAGTTTCCCCTTCCCCTTTTCACATTCATGTATTTCTAGTTGTTATATGCTTTTGTTTTATTTAATGAGGAGTTCTTTTGAGAAATTATTATTTTTTCTCTTCTTTTAGTCATTTTGTGGTGACTATTTCTCAATATTATGTCCTTTACCTACCTTTCCCTATTGGCCCACATTATGTAACTAATACTCCCTCCGTCCCAAAATATAGTTCCCATTTCTCTTTTTTCACGGTAATTTATGCAAGTAGAATCTAAGAGGAATAGTAAAGATTTTTTGTTTTATTTAAATAAATGTTGTATGGGAAAAGATAGATTTTAGGAGAGAGAATGAAGAATAATTGGTGAAAGAACATTAATTGTAACATTTTGGTTGAATAAATAAAGGAAAAAAACAAAATTCAAGAAGGAAATAAATGATGGGACACGGTTTTTGTAGACAAATTACGGAAAAATGTGGAACTAAATATGGAAATGGGAACTATATTTTGGGACACCCAAACTAAAAATGGGAACTATATTTTGGGACGGAGGGAGTATAAAATAATCAATTCTACTATTTTCTTCTTCTTTAAGGATTAGAAATACTCCACAAAATAATTGATTCTATTTGCATTTGCTTTTAGCATGTTGTACCTAAAAATGATTATAATATTAAGAAACGAAGGAAATGTGTGTCCCTGAACATTTATGAATAGGGATGGCAATTGGGCGGGGTGGGTGCGGAGGATGGTACCCCCACACCCGCATTAAATTCTCATCCCCATCCCCGCCCCACCACCCATTGCGGGGGAAGATTCCATCCCCATCCCCGCCCCACCACCCATTGCGGGGGGAAATTCTAGACCTACCCCGCCCCAACCCCGCACACGCGTCATACCCACTTCATCCCCGCAAAACATCCACCAAAAAATTTGCCATAAGCGGTAAGCCCATTATAATTGTGTACTTCACAAAATCACAATATAATATAGTTAGAAAAGTTAAAATACATTAACAAAGGCAAATGTTTTATTACATTTCAAAAGTGTCTTCAAATACAGTAGTAATATATGTACATAAATAGAATTTTAATAATAAATATGCGGGGCGGGGGTGGGGCGGGGCGGGGATGGGGCGGGGTATAACATAAAATCCACACCCGCTCCACCACCCATTATGGGTACAATTTCAATCCCCATCCCCGCCCCATCCCCGCCAAACCTAGACCCATCCCCGCCCCAATTGGGCGGGGATGGGGCGGGTCTCCTACTTAACCCACCCCACTGCCATCCCTATTTATGAATAAGCTAGTAACAAAGGAACTTTCTTAAAAGGGTAGAAGCGAGTACAAACCCTAAACAAACTAGCTTGTAAACATGATTCATTTCATGCAAAAAACAAGAACTTTTATTAAGGAAAACATATTTATATCTTGGTTACAACCCAATCAAGTAGGGTAAAAACTTCTAGAAAACCTACTAGGATAAGATATTAGGAGTACCAAACCAATTAGAATTTTAAATACCCTAACAAACTTAATCCTAATCTTAGCAAAATTGTGTAAGTTACCTGATTTTATACCAAATTATTATCTATGATTCTAGGCTAAAAAAAAAAATAATACACACAAAATAATAATGCCAACATTCAGCTACACATTACAGGCAATTACAACAAGTCAAGCCTGCAGGAATTCAGCCAATGGATGCTTAAGCCTGTTGGAGGAAGATTTAGGAGGACTGGAGGGGGTAACCCAAAGCGGACTTTGCTACACCTACCTATCGGATAGACAACCTACTACTAATAAAACATTAAAAAAATAATTATTATGTTGCATTAGATTCCGTCATCACAACCCTAAACAAGGCTTTAATGGTGGGTAGTCTATCCAATGGGTGGACGAAGTTTTTTCCATCTAAAGCTGTATGGTTGCTCTAATTTACAAAATCTGGAGGCAAAGGATAATGCTTTATGGAAGCAGCTCAATATGCAACCTGCAAAAGTAATAGATGATATCATATAGACATATACACCAGACACGAGCCAAACAAAACGTCATTAATTAATGCAACAATACAAACAAAATCAAGGTTGTGTTTAGCGCTACATATACACCAGACACCATAGCATCAAGCAATAGAGAAGCATAACATTTAGCATCAAGCAATGTGTAAACTATTAATTACAGCAATTAATCACCATTTTCCACAAGTGGCAATGTTCAATGATCATTTCAGTCAAAGAAACTAGTAAGGAACTGTTCACATGCTCTTAACTTCTAGATCAAATAATTAACCAAATTCTTGTTATTTTGATTTTATAAACTTTCTACCCATCTATCTATAAAATAGATGGGTATATCGCGTGATAACTAGCTAAATACTTTATGTATGGGGCATGATCTCGACTATTAATGAATATGTATATCAATCCATTAAAAAAAGCAGTGCCAGGAATCAGATTTGAACTGGTGACACGAGGATTTTGATCATTTCAGTCAAAGAAACTAGTAAAGGAACTGTTCACATGGTCTTAACTTCTAAATCAAATAATTAACTGAGTACAACTTAATATTTCCTTTAAAGCATGAGTGCCTTTTAAGCCCCATGATTCAGGAAAAATAACTATACATAAGAAAATTATCATGCATTAAATTAGCAAAGATGAAAAAAGCATGTGTACATTCTTTTATTCGCCACATTTTTGGGCTCAACTATAATTTATAAATACAACAAAAGAGTTTTCATAACTCATAAGTACATATTGACTAATCTTATGAACTAAAATCAAAATCTTAATTCCTCAGATTGCCAGTAAAAGCAGTATGGAAGGTGAATCTAGCTGCTGGGAGCACCAGCAGGGTTGCTGGGTGCATTGCTTGGGTTGGTACCGGCGGCGGCGGCAGCAGGAGTGCTGTTGGGTGTGTTGTTTGGTGTGTTAGCAGCGGTAGCAGGGTTGCTGGGTCCATTGTTTGGGGTGGAGGCGGCGGCGGCAGCAGCAGTTGCATCAGCAGGGTTGCTGCTGGGTGCATCACTTGGGTTGGTGTCAGCATTGTTTATTCCCAATGTGTTCTTCACTGCATCAGCTGCTCCTGCTGCAAGGCTCTTCACTTGCTCCCCTGTCTGCATATTTCATATTTATATATATGGTTCTTATCTATTTTATATGAGTTTGATTGATCAAATGAAATCAATACTAATAATTATTCTATGATAAAATTATTTTGCAAGATAACTTTTTTTTTTGAGGGGTTTTGCAAGATAACTTTGTACTCTTTACATTTAAAAGCCAAACAAGATAAGTGGACTATTCTTTTTTGTTATTTTTGACATATATAGGCTTAATGAACA
Source organism: Beta vulgaris subsp. vulgaris (assembly GCF_026745355.1). NCBI lineage: Eukaryota > Viridiplantae > Streptophyta > Magnoliopsida > Caryophyllales > Amaranthaceae > Beta > Beta vulgaris. The sequence goes on from NC_079210.1 coordinate 50,997,764, forward strand.
AGATAAGTTACTATTCAATTGTTATAGCACAAATCTTTATGTTTTGTAAAGAAAAACTTTTCAGAAAAAAATTGCTTGTCTGATATGAATTTTTGAATTGGTGAGAGCTATTATTCACACTTTTTATAACGACTCTCAATAGGATGAGGTAGACTGCATGAGTCAAGATTTACTTCCGGTTTGCAGTCGTTGTTCACATAGATCCTTTGCATCCATTCTCTCTAATCAAGTGTTATATACTCTCGCAAATCCAATTTTATATATCGTCTTTAACATTTTTTAAGTCAAACCTCCCCGACTAATTCAAATCTTCATAATCTCTCCCGACTACCCTTACTATGTGTTAAGTGTTAACGCACGTCTCACATGCATATATCACCGTAAATATATAGAAAGCTAGGTGGCCTAATTATCAACTACAAATTGCAATATGTATCAAGTCTCATGATTCATATTAGAATACTTGCCTGTTGAAGAATCTGAGAGGCTTGTTGAGCAGTTCCAGATGCTGCACTACTAACTTGGGCGATCACTCCCTCACCTTTGTCCTGTAACATTAAATTTAAAAGTGCTCCTATTAATCAAGGCTTCTTCTCGTTCAAGAATAATTAGTTAACCAAATCATGCATGAACAGGGTGGTCTAATAAGACGTGTAAAACGATCAACAATATAGGGTCCCACTTTTTAGGGGACCCAAAAGTCTTTATTTTAATGTTGTTTTAGCCATATCGTTCAAACCCAAGTTTTATATATTTTGTCAAAAATAGTTTAACAATAATAAACTTTATGGAATAGGTTAGTTGTAATTTTACAATCTAATCATTATATTTTTAAATTTAGGATCCAAATTTATAATTAACACACGGGTTTCCAATTTTTTTAGACGACCTTGACATGATACTATAGACAAATTAAAACGAGTAAAGATTTATTAATTAACCAGAAATTTTATATCATCTAATAACTAACCATATAATTTATCATAATATTATATACAAAAATTATTAAAAGAGACGGTCTAACTTTAATATATAATTATACATAATCACTAAATGAATTAAACTAGTCACCAAAAGAAATTAACCTAATCACTATTGGGCTATTTTATTTTTAATATTGGATTTACTTTTACCTAATTTTAATTTAAAATTAGGCGGTCTATTACAGGACAAACTCTTTTATATATACCTGAACTTGGCCAGCAGCTTCGCTTGCTTTCTGGCTCATTTCGGGACTTAGTTGTTCGCTTGCCATTTCCTTAACAAACTATAAGCTTAGACAAATGTGAATGTTATTATCTGAAAAAATTCACTTGAAATAATTAACAAAACAATCTAGTATTTCTCTTTAAACAAAACGACATTCATATTTATAGTGATTCTTAGAAATCCCCATGCAGTAATGCAACTATTTTTGGGCTCTTTTGTAGCATAATTTTCTCCACAATGGATGGTATGTTCTATGTTGCGAGAATTGAGGCTTGTTAATTACGACATGTTTTGACCATTTCAACATAAAGTCGAATATTGGTGTTCCTTAGTCATATATATATTATTATTAGTTAAAAGTAAGGAAGGTTGTTATTAGGTAGATTAAGCTAATTTCGTCAAGTATTGTTATTGGAGCTTTACGTGTTAATAATGAGTTTTTGTTGAATGCTGCATGTACATTTGTTAATTAATTAATAATGCGTTCTTATATAGTTTATTGGTCTTATACGCATGCAATGTGTGCAAAAACACATAGAAGAGGAAAAAGTTAAAAGCTGATTCTAAGTATAAATGGTAAATAATGTAGTTGATGAGAGAAATTGCATAGTATATACGTTTTTCTTTTAAAGAATAAAAGTAATTGCACATTAGATACCATTAAAATAATCCGTTTTTTTGGTTGGTGTCCTCTCCCTCTTTTCGTGTAGAATAGAGATTATGAAAGTTGAAAAGCTTCTACCAATATGTTCAAAAAGTTAATACTTATATAAATTCATTAACTGTGATGCAAGAGCATTATGTGCTTCATGCTTTGAGTGCATACAATATTTTGCTGCATAAACTTCATTTTTCAGAAAATTTAAGATACTTGAATATTAGGGTAATTTGTAATGCCTTCTTATTAATGATCTCCACCAATATATATGTACAACAATCCTAACAAGAATAGGAAAGCTATACTAATTTACATAGGAAAAGGAAAAACCATGTAAGTACGGTCGAAATGTGGAATACATTGGGCACATGCTAGGTTTCAGCTTCTCTCAAAGCTTCTGATAATCTATTTCATATACCAATCCGACTTGCGTGGACCCGGTTCACACTAAAAATAGTGTGGACCAGGCCCAGGCACGTGACCATAACACACCATATATCACTTTAACATACACTATATCACTTTAACATACACTATATCATTGTAACATACACTATATCATTTTAACACACACTAAATCACTTTAACATACACTATATCACTTTAACATACAGATACACTATATCATTGTAACATACACTATATCATCATTTTAACACACACTATATCACTTTAACATACACTATATCACTTTAACATACACTATATCATTATAACATACACTATATCACTTTGACATACACTGTAACATACACTATATCATTTTAACATACACTATATTATTTTAACATACACTATATCATTTATTCATTTTAACATATACACTATATCATTTTAATATACACTATATCATTTTAACATACACTATATCATATCAATATACACTATCATAAACTCACGTGATATGGATCGGGTGCACACTAATTAGTGTGCACCGGGTTCATATTAGTTTTTTTTTTCATATACTATACATCAATATATCTGTATATTGATAATTGACCCGAGTTCAGACCAGTTTAGAAACACAAAGGAGGCGAAAGCGGGGGATCCAGAAGACAAAAATCTCCTTACCATCTCTAGCACAAAGTGTGCCTCATAGTAACATATGCTTTTCAGTGAGAGATAGTATCAATCGGATAAAGATCGTGTGAAGACTTGGAAGACGAGTCAATCCTTGGTGCATCAGATGAGAAATAAGTACATGCACCCAGGGGTGTATTTACTATGGGTTCACTGGGTTCAGGTGAACCCAGTGATTTTTGGAAAAAAATTGCCCGTTTTTTTTTTTAAATTAAAAATATTTTAAATATTAGATATATACTGTATGCGTGCAAAATAAAACATGAAAGAAGCAAGTGTCTCAGTGGTTTTGTAGCCCTACACATGTGCGCGGGCCGCGGGATTTGAACTCAGAAGTCTGAGGTTCGAAACCTCAAAGTCTAACAAGTATCAAAACCACTGAGACGAGGCTCGAGCCAAAGCCAACTAGCGAGTCGCCGTCGGTAACCTTTCTGGCCGTTTTCCCCACCGCGACGGCGAAGTGCGAACCAGCAGGCAGGCGGCACTGCGGCAGCACCGCAGCAAGTTTCGGGCCGTTTGAAAGGTAAAGCCCAAACCCATATCTTCAATTTTAAATATGAATTTACTATTTCAGATTTTAGTCTTTTACACATTAGATGATTAAAATATGTAATTGTAGTTATTTAATTTTGTTAATCATTTAAATGTTGATTGTTGTCTTGTTGAATAATGAATACTTGAATGAATGAATGTGGATTGTGGACTTTGGAGTTTGGATTGTGATTTGTTAATGTTGAATAAATTTTCAATGAATGATTGTGGATTGTGGATTGTGGATGAATGAATGATTAATGTGATTGAATTTTGTAGTGTTTAGACTCATGGATTTGAAATTTTTCTTGTGTTATTGTGTAGATAGCTTAGTCACATTTCTTGAGAAGATCTTTTTGTTCAAGTTAGTGATGATGATGTATTAAAATGTTTCCAAAGTATGAAAACTCGTAGGATGCTTTTGTAATTTTTTTTATTGATGTAATGTAATGAATTAACATTCTATTTAGTTATTGTAATTTGATATTTGAATTAATGTATTGAACTTTGAATGAAAGTATTTTTTTTTACCGGCTCCGAACCCATAGGGTCGGAATCCTGGATACGCCACTGCATGCACCCAAGTGCATGTAGAGCATTGTGCACTCTTTTTTAAACTACATCGTTTTATCATTTTGAGAGTCTATAATTTTAAAAAATTATTGTTATTTGCTTTCTTAAATTTTGCAACTAAAGATTCCTTTCTCAAATTTAAATTTAGAAGTTAGATGTTCTTTTATCTCTAGTGCAGATGTTCATTTACTATATGTTCTTTTTATTATAACCTTTTCTTTTTTATAAATATAAATTTACACGTTCTTTATTTTAAGTTAGTGTGTTCTTTTTTTAAGTAGAAAAGTTGTTGAGAAAAATTCATGTTCTTTCATATAAATGGTATGTTCTTTTTGGGTGCACAATGAGCATTGTGCACCCTAGTGCATAATCCACGCTTTGCCATACAAGTCAGATTGATCTCTATATAAGTATGTCCCTTTGATTCTTTCTCTCGCTCCAATACATTTTCTTCATAATAACATTCCTATTTATATTTAATAATTGTCGGGATGTCTATTAAGGACATATTCCTTCATCTTATCTATCATCTTCAAAAAAAATTTAGTAATTGTCGGGATGTCGGATTTTCTAAAATATTGTTGCTCACGTGTTCCACCATAACATTAAATATATAATAACTTTAAATCACAAGTTAATATTCAGACCATGATTTAGGAGAAACATATTAAAATTGTAAATTTATAAAATAAAAAATTCCTGTGCAATTTGCACGGGTCTAAAAGCTATGTTGTTTGTAAAGAAGTGTTCCGAAATGTATAATTTCAAATACATTTTAATTCTCCAAATATCGTCCGCACATGAGTCGGACGGTATTTTACGTCCGTAAATTCAAACGCTAAATAGTGTCCGTTGATATCATACGCTAATTAGCCTCCGAGGAAACTACGCTACAGGTAGTGTAGCAGACGCTAAAATACTGTACAGATTTTTTTTTCCTTTGCAGTTTTCCTTGACAAATTAATATTAACCTAATAATGATAAAACAACAAGAACATAAAATCAAATTCAACATAAAATCAAATCAATTCTCATATAAAACATAAAACTTTCAATTTTATTAACTTTGAATTTGATACAACTTAAAATAAATACAATTATAAACTAAAATCTACAACTTTACACTAAATAAAAATAAAAAATAATTTCATTTTACAAATCTAAACTTCAACCCAGAAATTCGCCCAACCCTTACAACCACCGTCGCTGCCCTTGCCCTACCACCGCTGTCGCCCGTCCTAACAAGTTCAACAACATAAAATCAAATCAATTCTCATATAAAACATAAAAAAAAACCTAGATCTGAAAAAATAGAAAAAAAATATCGAAAAACAAGAAATAGAAAGAAATAAATCAAAAATTCCCCAAAAAAACACCAAAAACCATCAAAATTAAAATCGAAAAACCCAAAAAAAAAAAATCAGAATTAATATTGAAAAAAACCCCCCATTTTTCACACCACCCCCATCTTACTTTTTAGATCGAAGAGTTTAAACAACAAAAAAAAACAGATTGAAAACGAATTTAAACAAAATAAAAAAGACAACAAAATTTGAAAAAGGAAAAAAAACGAAAATAATGAATTTCATAATTTGAGGAAGGAAAAAAAAAGAAAAAAACAACATAAATTGAGAAAGGAAAATGAATTTAAACAAAAAAAAATCGCAAATTCTTATTTGTGATAAAGAGAATAATATGTGCAACAAGATTAATTTATCATCAAACGGGTAAAAAAGAGATGTATTAAGGAAGTGATTAAAATTAATTACCAAGTATCACATGATGGTAAAAATCAAGTTTATGAACAATAGAACTCTACTACTAACTACTCTAGTAAGTCTAAAAGAGCTTAACCAGTTTATAGTGACTTGATTTGCAAGGATTCTATCTAGTCCAGCACAAAATCCGAATACAATCATATATAATTCACCTTTGTTAATCTTATAGACCGACTAAACCAACCCTTAAATAACAAGAAGCAGCTGAAATATGTTTATCGACATATAATTGATCTCCAAGATTCAAGAAAATAGAAACGAAAGCAATGGAAAGTTCAGCATCTTCTCCTTCATCTCCTGTCTATACACCATCATCACCTTCACCTTTGCCATCTCCCGAATACTCACCAGAATCAGACTCATACACACCTTCAACTCCAGAGTACTCATCACAGTCCTATAAAGATTACTTACGTGATTCACCACAGTCATACATGTCTACTGAATACTCTCCGCAGTCGCCTTCATCTATGCCGCCATCTTCACCAGTTTATACTCCAGAGTCCCCTCAATACTCGCCACAATCGCCATTCTATACACCATTGTCCCCTGAGTACTTGCCGCAATCGCCGTTGTCTCCTCAGTACACGCCAGAGTCTCCCGAGTACACACCGCAATCACCATACTATACACCGCCAGAGTCTCCTGAGTCCACGCCAGAGTCTCCTGAGTACACACCGCAATCACTATACTATACACCGCCAGAGTCTCCTGAGTACACGCCAGAGTCTCCTGAGTACACCCCAGAGTCTCCTGAGTACACGCCACAATCGCCATACTATACACCATTGTCTCCTGAGTACACGCCAGAGTCTCCTGAGTACACGCCGCAATGGCCATACTATACACCATTGTCTCCTGAGTACACGCCAGAGTCTCCTGAGTACACGCCGCAATCGCCATACTATACACCATTGTCTCCTGAGTACACGCCGCAATCGCCATACATTTGATTTGATACCTCGGTAAGTCTTAGGTAATAACAACTCAACTCAATCAAACTTTCTTTATTATGCATGCTGTTTCATTATTAATGTTAATACGTAGGTAGTAGTTCAATAACCTTTGTTTTTCTTAATATTTTCATTTCAATGTTTTCCTTTCCTCAAGCTTTTTTTTGTTTACATTTAGGTCTGATAAAACTTCATTATATCTGTTTCTTCATTTTTTTCTGAAAAAAAAGTTGACTTCTCTACACTTATAGGTTTCTTGTCTTTGAACAATTTTTGCCTTAAAGTGTAGAGGAGAAGACAATTTTTGACTTAATAGTTGTAGTATTATTTTGCCCATATGTTTTTGAACAATTTTTGCCTTAAAGGGTAGGGGAGAAGTCTATATTTTTACCAACTTTCTTTTTCCCTTATCAATTGGTTTTAATAAATACAAGTACGTACATTTTTATGTGTTATTTTCTTCTTTTTTTTTGTCATTTTTCACGTTAATTAAAAAGGTGGCATTTTTTTATTTCTGCATTTTTATCTTTCATGTTTAAGTTCTCGTCTTTGTTATAATTCCAGAATGGCAATAAATGTAGCTAGAGCAAACCCTTGGCAGTTTGGTCAATTTATATAAATATTTACAATCTATTTTACTTTGAATTTGTTGTCAAAAATCTGTAAATAACCCTTACTTCATCTAGTAATAAAGCTTGCAAGTAAAGTAAAACACACACACTTGACACTTTAATACCTTATGTTGACTCTAAATGTTGTGGTATGCCAAGGGAAGACGCTGAGATTTCTTACTAAGTAACTACACTTTCATGGTGACTTTCGCTATTGTTTGGTTACTGGAGAAATACTTGAACATGTTGCCTAAAAAAATACCATATAAATAAATTGAAGAAAGTGCAAGTATAGTACTCATCTATAATAAAAAACAAATAATAATGGGAACTACTTGCACCTATTCATATAAAAAAAATACCGACAATGCTTGGAATCAAACTGGGAGTGGTTTAGCTTAACCGATAAGGGAATGCAGCAGCATTGGTAGGGAGAGCTACCCCCTTCGGGGCCCGTCTCACGGCTCGATCGGACTAGACCGATTGTCAGCATGGGAAGGTACTCCTTTGAGACCAATAGTAGTGTATGCAATGAACATCCGAAAGGATGACCCAAGCATAATGTGGTGAAAATGCCTATTATGCCGGAAGTGTTAGGAATAAAGTGGAATGAATTAGTAGTCCAACTTGGTATATCCCAATGTTGACAAGTCAAGTACTGGTAAATATGCACCAAATAAAGTTTACTTGTAAGCTCATAAACATAAACATTCAAGTAAGGTGGGAATTTGATGACTGATTTGATGTTCTTTTTATGGATATATATTGAATAACAAACTGCCATAGGTTTGGCTTGTACAAGCTATGAAAAAAAATTTTTAACTCCGCCAATGATATTTACACTCATTGCCGGTCCAAGCCCGGATATAAGGAGGAGGGTATTGCCAATTGCCATTCTTTTGTTTCTTTGTTATCTCACGTTGCTCTGTTTCACATTTATATATGGTTCTATGTCTGTCATAGGTCTGTGTTTGATTTATCTCTTTGAATTTTTATTGAACTCATATTCTGTCTGCACATAACTACTGATTTGATTGGAAGGTTTGGTTCAAACATGAGTGATGATTAGAGCTAGATAGTTACTAACTGAACCTCGAACTCTCTGTGATATTTAAGGATTGTATGTAGCAGAAAACCAACTGTTGGGTTCATGTAGCCTGGATAGTTTTTTTGTTTGTCTGTTTTGGCATTATATTATGTACACATATATAGATGGAAGCTTGAGCACGGTTGAGACATTAGCTTCAACAGCAATATGTGGGATTATTCACTCAATACTTGGTGGACAGCCTCTTCTGCTAGTAGGAGTTGCAGAACCAACTGTGATTATGTACTCTTATCTGTACAACTTTGCGAAAGGGCGGCCAGATTTGGGAAAACAACTCTGTCTAGCTTGGGCAGGATGGTATAATTTCGATTTCTGTACATTGCATAAGCACATGATAATTTGGGTTTATGCAATTTCTTGTATCAGACAGTCTGACAAAAAACGGATCAAAAGTTTGTCTATGAAAAAGTTATGCAATACTTTAAAAAGTTGAGAAAAATAGATACATAATGTTAGTGGCCTAATCTATCATATGGTGTAGTACAAAACCAACTGTTAGGTTCAATATTGCCTTGAATCTAAGGGTTTGCGTTTGGACCGGCCTTATATTGATTCTTCTTTCGATATTCAATGCTGCCACGATCATTAGTCGGTGCACAAGGGTTTCTGGGGAGCTCTTTGGCATGTTGATTACTGTTCTTTTCTTCCAAGAGGCTATCAAGGTACTTTCTACAACAAACTAATCTTATAAGGTGACCAAGCAACCTTAATTAGAACCTTAAACTTGTTTTATGGATCTGATTTTACTGAATGCAGGACATGTTCAAGGTGCCCATAGCATATATCTTTGCTGCAATCATCCCAGCTGTGATGGTAGCAGGACTGTACTTTTTTCGACCATAGTGTTGCTTCAGAACTAGCACAACAGAAAGAATTCAATCTGACAAAACCCACTCTAACTATAACAGAATATCAATTCTGTTATACTGTAAGTAACATTGTGAAGAACTTTTATTGAAAAGAAGAAAAGTAAGATAATAAGAGCAATATTATGGTGTTATTTGGCTACAATTGTGTGTGTGTGTAGGAAAGAGAAGATTCAGAAGTCGGCGAGGGAGATGTTTATGAGATACTAGATGAAATGACAACTAGTAGAGGGAAGTTCAAGATTAGAGCCATGAATTTTTAATAATCCTCAATTGAGAACTATACTTGTTTCCCTCTCCCTACGCTCTATATTGTGCAAAAATGACAGCATTTCTTGACCTGTTTGTATTCGTTGAATCCATTGTTTCTGCCTTTTCAGATTCACCCTCAAGAGATTGTTCGTCCAGAATGAAAGAACAAGGAGTACTACGTAACAAAAGAAATTGAAGGGTACTCTGCACACAAGAGCTTTAACCTTGAAAACAAGGATCAAACAAGAACTGGATAGTAACTAACTGTCTGACGCTCGAAACTCTCTGCGAATTCGATATTTAAGTATTGTGTGTTTCAGGCTCTGCTGGAATTCAGCAGGCGCTGATCTTTATGCTGTATAATCATATATAGCTTGTTTCTTTTCCTGACGACTCCAGTAAATATAGGGCACGTTCTCTTGGTAGAAAATCACTACTTGTTTGAGCCAAGTTTATCATATCTTGATGGGATGATTCTGCAATGATAAACGTATGATCCCTTTGCGTAATGCGTCTTATATTCTTGCACATCAACCCTAATGAAACAAAGAGAACACATGTGCATGAAATGCCACCACAAGGTTGCAAAGGCACTTTATGGAGGTAGCATATATATCCTCGAGTGCATTCTCATTTAAAACTACTATATTCCACTAAGCTACCCCCTATTCTAGATTATGCAATTTTGAACAAAGCCTCCTTCATTGTTTGCACGTCTAGTCTGTCGTCCCAAAAGGAGGAGAGAAGAAACAGAAAATGTGGGGAAATTGGAGGAGAGAAGGTGCACCTAATGGTTTTGATAGGAACTTGAAAGGACAGATGCAAGTTAAAAGGGCGGCGATGTGGTGGTCTAACAACGCGTCGTTAGAGGGGAGAAAGAAAGGGGTTGTACTAGATGGGTCATGGTGAAAGATGGGGGGGCTAGACAGGAAGGTAGGGGAGAGAGAAGAGTGTTGGAAAAACAATCTTGAAACCAAGGTGATGTATCATTGATTTGAGCCTACCACCAGACATTATAATTGTTGTTACTTGGTACACAAATTTAAATTTATTTTGCTGTTGGAGAAGATAAACTAGAATATAGCTTGGAGATACCAAAATGAAAAGCTTCACTTCAGGAGTTCTGCTAACCACATGTTAATCCGTGATTAGTAAATACTGAAATCAAGTGTCACCAAATACACTTCCACAGCTTCAGAATTCCTAGTTTACTGAAAGAATCAATATGAAGGTAGAAATATTCCTTACCAATATTTACGTCTTTTCTGTTACAGTACAGAATGCCTAGTATTTCAACCAGAATCAAGGAGTTGAATCTCTCCTAGAAAAGCCGTATAAAGTATAAACCAATCCTCAACAATATGGAGACAACAAAAAGAACCAAATTCTCTGATTTCAACAATTTGACTAAATATGCCGTAACCAAAGAAGGTACAGAAGGATATCTATTAAGACGCCAAGGTCCACAATCAAAACCATACAATGCGCGATGCTGATCCATTACAGTGCTTCCATCAAACCACTTGGTAATTTTCTGTGTAGAGCTGGATTCTCTGGGTAAATTTGGGAGGAGATCCACCTTTAAGAGGCAAAATGTTGACAACCTGCATTGGTCGCAACAAAGATAAATAAAGAGAAGTAAAGATCAGAATACGAACAAAATGTAACGAGCAATAGAACTTGGGGACAAATAATCGACAAGAATTGTAATCCATGTTGATATTACGCAGCCCATAGAGATGCTAAGGAACCTATAGTTACAGAGAGTGCCAGAAAGTCAAATCCTTTCCTAACCCAGCACTGATAAAGTTTGAAACGGAAAACAACTGATATGGCAAATCATCTATAAATATTGGGAATTCGTAACAAAACAAGATTGTGATAATTTGCGTACCTTTAGGTCACTGAATGTATTTGTGGCAGTAAATCGCACGGAAATGGGGAAGAAGGCTGATGAGTCAGCAGCAGGTACAACAAACTCCAAAGCCCCACTGCAACATTAAGAAAGATGACGATATAACCTAAGATTGACGGTACCTACTAAAATCCCTCTTCTTCTTCCCTTTTCTTAACAAAAGTTCAATTGTGAAAGATCTTTTTCGTTGAGAAAGTAACTGCTGATACCAGTGAGATTCTTACCTGCGATTAGAGTCGTCAATCAGAACAAGAGACCACTCTAAAACAGAATTCCTGGGATCATACCTGGCAAAAAAAAAAAAAAAAAAAAAACCACGAACATGATTTTCCAGCAGTGTGGCCATAAGACATACTAATTAAAAATATAGCAGCATATTGGTTGAACAAAAGAAGGAAAAGAAACTAAACTAAAATACGAATTAATTCAGTTACTTCAAGAGAGTAGGGTACAATCTCAAAACTCTGCATATTTGCAAGAAGCACCAATGCGAGCAGAGAGCCAATTCATGCCATAGTAGGACAAGACTCTCACTTTGCATGCTGAACTCATGCTTGAAATCTAAAGCTTTAAAAATTGTAGAATACTAGGATTAATCACTTTTACTCACTTCCAGTCCCCCTCAATTTGTGTTACATTTGGAGCCTCTCTAAGAGCAGGGAGGGGTACAGAGACAACTACATTTTGTAGATCAAACATTGACGAAGCTTCATACTCAATGCTGACATAGGTGTCGCTTCCAGAGACAGAAGGCCAACAATTGACTGCCAAATAAAATTAATAGTGAGATAAAAAAAATTCGAATTTAAAAACCCGACAATCAGCATTCGGCACATATAACTATGCAGAGCTTTACACTCACTTGTCAATGGAACAACTGATTCATCTGTGCTCTGCATTCTCCATCTTAGAAGCCCAACACCATCTCCTTGGCCACTGGGAAAAGGCCTGTTAGGGTCTTTTAGACCCAATATACTTTCAGTTGAATATAACTCCTTGTTGATGTTAGGATGCGTTTTGAACAAGACACTGGGATTACCACCAGACTCAACCTGCGGGTAACATAGCAGACAAACAATTAGTAACAAAGTGCCTATTCCTGTTAATCATATCACAGGAATTGTCGAAATCACATTTCCCTTCTCGATAAAATTTTGGGAAGTGATCACATTTCATAGCAAAGTAGCTTTTAGGAAATGTCATGATACAATGATCCCATCAGAATAGTCAGATACAGGGAAAAAATGACACAAAGGGTAGGTTAAGGAGGCCACTATGTAGCAAAAACAAGGTGCAGCAATAAGTACCTGAACTTGGACATAAGCATCTTTCTCCTCAAGAATCTGAAGTGATAAAGTCCCTTGAACGTCGAAGTTACTGAGACCACCATCTCGTTTCAGTGTCACATTGAGCTTCTCCTCCACAGTCAATGTTAGGGGATCAGTCAATGGTGGAGCAGCAGCCTTAGAATTGCTTAAAGTTGGTGGGACATCCTCTGCAATCATTTCACCTTCTGCTTTCAAGGATTCCAAGAATTTGTTTGTCCCTTGTGTTTTACCAAGCTTCATGCCAAGACCTTTAGACGGAGCACTGACAGCTGAAGCTGGACGAGCTGATGCTGTCAATGAAACAAAAACCATCAGCATGGGAGAACCAGTCACTGTTTTACTAAGAATGATATGAAAATTCCAAAGAATGCAGAAAGCACTAGTCTCTAAGTGATGACTAGCAAAGCTGTCATAAAGAAAGGATTAGGAGTTAACACTTAATGCTGCTATTAGATTAGGACAGGCATTTGATTTGATGGAGGTACAACGACAACAGTTTTATGGGAATCCGTAACACCAGCCATCGATTGCACTTCTATTTAAGTATAATTTGCAAGGGAAAGAAAAAATTATTTTAAGACCCAAAAATTCAACAGGATCTGACCTGTGCATAGGGGTCAGGGGACAAAACTTAAAGGGCCACTTGACCTTCTTGCCATCCACCCACACTCCAACCCCGATGATAAAGAGAGTAGAAAACCAAAGGAAGCATACTGTCTAGAAAAGAGTCAGAAGACAGGACAGCAAACCTCGCACAAGTACGATGGCCTGAACGACAATTGACGGCGATGTGACTAGCTTGGTGCTTAACTTCCAGAAGAAAACCCCCAATGTATCACATCTAAAGAACTCTATTTCACTTTTAGTAGAGAGCTCTAGAGTTTAACCATCCAAATTCTATAACCGAATACTCCCCTGTTTCCTGTGGGTCAGATGCCTTTCAAACTTCTAGCTATGCAAGAAAGTTGATATTGAAGGACTGGGTAAGCTAATTTCAGGGTTCCGTGGAGCAAATTGGCGCACGGCAATATGCTACGTGAGAATTAAAACACCGTTCACCAGGAAGGAAGAGCACATTGGATAACACTATTTGGAATAATTATGTGGCATCTATCCACAAGAAAAATTACAGCATATGGTACATTAATTTGAGCATTTCAGGGGGTAAAATTGGTGCACGGCAATATGGTATGTGAGAATTAAAACATCGTTCACCGGGAGGGAAGAGCACATTGGGTAACACTAGTTGAATAATTTCTGTGGGCATCTATCATTCTATCCACAAGAAAAATTACAACATATCCCATTGCCCAGGCAAGATTTCAATCAACATTACCCCAATTGGGCAATACTCCTAAAGAAGCTCATGTAGTGGTCAAAATTCACAGCTTTACCCCCTGGCTAGATTTTGGCGTCAAAAGATAGATTATGTGAACGACTAAGTAAAGCAAGTAGAACACACCTTTCGACTTGCTTGGGAAGGAATCCAGATCAGTCGACATTCCAAACCCAGAACCACTGCCAAAACCAGTGCTGCTGCTAGATATGCTCATGTCACCAAAGGTACTTTCAAGTCTTCCAGAGCCCATGGATGACATGTATCCACCTTTATCACCCCTATTCTTCTCGATCTGTCAAAGTTGAATAACATTGTTAGGAAAAGAAGATGGCTTAGAGGAAGGAAGGCAAAGCAAAAAAAATACCTTGCTTTTCTCAATTTCACTAGCTTTGCGCTTCATGATATCCTTGGTTTCATTAATCTTACTTGCTATCACCAGCTTGTGCAGTTTCTCCTCATGACTTTCCATCTCACAGTACTGCTTTACTTGTGCAACAGTGACATTTTCCTTGTGCCCAAGAGAAATAATTTCATCAAAGGCAAAAATGAGCTCAAATGATGCTCTACAGATTCCTTCTTCATCCAAAGAGAAAGCATATTCTGGTACCTTTGTATGCTTAAGGAATAACATTAATGGGAAAATAAATTCTCATTCAGCAACAAGACAAGGTACTTCAAAAAGAGCAACTAAACACACACCAAGGACAGACTTCATCAGTATTCAGTGGTATGTAGATGCGCATACAAGATGAGCAGGACAAACTTCTGATGCCTTAAACATATAATTAAAATAAGAGAATGGAAGTGAGTGATAAAATAGATCCAAAATTCCGAATCAGACATGTTTCGTGCCACAAAATAATAATATAATCAGACAAATGTAATTGAAAGATAAAGAACATCCTGAATTCCATTATGTAGGCACGCATTGTTTAAAGAAGAAGACATAAGACAACACATGAAGGAGCAAAGACATATTGATGTGCTTTAGACTTCGATCATCTCACTTTCAATGACTTCTGTTCGCAGTTCAGTCAACAAAAGTAGAAGTAAAATTCAAATTAAGAAGTTATCTCTTCTGCAATCAGGTTGTCCTAATCCATGAAAAAGACAAACAAAGGATACTAGCTTAGAAAGCATCCTTAGAGTTTCCAAGTCTTCCAAAATATTACTCTGCTTATTGGTAACAACAAGCAGATATAGAGCTTCAATCGGCTGGTAAACATATCGGACATTTTCAGTCTCCACATATGTATGCTGCTTTCCTGTTCCAACCAACTTGGGAAATGCAGCAAGAAGGCCTTCAATTCTTATGCGAGACATGTCCACAAATTGCCTGGACACAAGAGCTGCAAGGAAGTTTGCATAAGAAATGATACCACCAGAACAAAACTCAATTGTAAAATACAGAAAAATAATTTCATCATATTATCTAAGAGTTCACTGCAATGAATGATGCACACAACATACATCACAAACAATCTAATTTTATTATCCTATCAGAATCATAGGCATACTTTTAGCAAAAATTCAACTCTAAATCAAGCATCCGAAGTAAAATTCATCCCAACCTGCAAATTAATGGTTGACTAAAATACAACCTGATACAAAAACTTTATTAAACTACAAAGGATCTACAAATACTGCATATATAATCAACATGTGATAAAGCAATTGTGTTTCTCCTCATGCAAAGGAAGCATAGATTTTAACTGACTAGATCGTAGTTCCTAAAATTATGGCAAAGACTGATGAGGGACATAACTAAGACGGTATTTGGTTGGGGGAATCAAGAGAGGGAAATGCAATTGAAACCCCTCAAATCCCTCTTAACATAAATTCCCACACCATCCAAAGACTTCAATCCTTCATTTTCCTATACCCCACCCTTCTACTCCACAGCCTCACAACACCTTGACAACAGCCCCTACCACTCCCACCACCAGCCACATCATCCGCAATCCCCCAATCACCCAAAATCCGGAACCCCCCGACCACCTTTGGCAAGGAACTCCATCCGTTCTACAACATTGCTTCCATCTCCGACAAGGAACTTCATTTCTTCTGCCATCCCGTCAAACAATTTCTAACAAGAGAAAAAGTACAGCCGTGAGACAGAGGAGAGAGTTGTCTACTTGTCTACCATAGGAGGGATGATCCATCAACATACTCGCCTTTTATTGAATAAAAAGAAACACCAAACCCCCCACCCCCTTCGATGACTCTAATAGCATTCATTCTGATGGCCATGGAATTTACAACTGTAGGCCTTCATTTTTGTGCCTTTTATTTACTCTTTCTACCCTTTTAATTCAAGTACTAAATTCTCTAAGTTTCATAATTCATAGGTTATTTCCTTTGACGTGGATTCCTCTCTTTGTTCATTTTCATTCTTTTTCCTTTTTTGAGCATGGGTCAAGCCGAAAAAAAGATGAGGAACTATCTTTACAATTATAGATTTTCATTCTTTCATTTCTACCATCAACATGCCACTTTGGGATCTCAAATTTGGTGATGAATTGGTGATGGTAAAGGACTGGTAGTGGACTGGTGGCAATGATGGGGAAGAGTAAGTGGCAGCAGCAATGTCCTGGCGGTGAGTATGGTGATGAAGTTAGGTGAGCAAAGAGGAGTCATATCCCTTTCTCAATTTACTAAAGACCAAACTAGTCCCGACGAGATTGATTGAATTCCCCATTCAAACCAAACATAAAATTAAATTCCCTTTATTGATTCTATTCCCTTTTCTATTGTGTGCACCAAACAGCCGACAAAGTAAAATGTCAACCCTCCACAGGTGTAAAGGAATAATCAAAACTTATTTTAAAAATTAACATAGTGTTTTTAAGGGTTGTTTACTTCAACAAACTAAAATGGATGGAAGGGGGACTCATATACAGAACAGAGAGGTACAGATTGGAACCCCATACCTAGTTGAATGTGTTTGGTTCATACCTGGAATATATTATGTTCCATCACCACAGTTTGTTTAATTTTTCAATTATTATCTTATTAGCAGTTAAAAATATTATAAGTTCATATATAAGTCATACTAATTACTAGGTTCTTCCCTAATTTCAAACTGGATGGTAGTGAGCTGTATCATATTCACTTAGAAATACCCATTATAATCAATAATTCGTCAATTATCACATCTCAGGATACAACAAATGCAAACTAATTGAATGGAGAGAAAATCCTTACCTTTGCCAGATTTACTGATGATAGAAGCTGCAAGAACAACCTATACCATCAAAAAACAAGCAATTCATAACTACACCACATTGGAAAACTCAAATAGAAAGAAACTTTAACGTTAAGATTAAATTCCTTGCGAGAATGCACCACAGAACCAAGCAGTTAACAACTTTAGCATATTGGACAGTCCAAATAAAAGAAACTTCAATATTAAGATTTAAATTCCTCAATGAAATGCACCATATCAACCAACAAGCATCACAAGATCTGGCACCCCAATTGCCACAAAAATTATCCAAGCCATGAACATTCTCTTTACCAAAATACGATGCATCAATACTTGGTTCCATTTTGTTTACTTGCATAAAAGTAAAAGAACGACCTAAGGATAAGCAGATGTGAGATAATGCCTTTGGCATAGAGGAAATAACTTTTAATATACCATAATTCAAGTCCACAAGGCCTCCTAATTAGGCAAAAGGTAGACGATCTAACTAAAGCTGAGAGTTGGAACAGACACAAATATACAAGCATGTTGTTCTTCAGTAACAACCATACAGTATACTGTTCAATAGTACTATAAGGTATAAAGTGGTGTGCTACCAACATAATCAAATAGACAAATTGTTCATGGTTAACAGTCATCATATGATCCTAATCTTCTCCAAATAACATATGTATAGCGCTATAACTTATCTTACTCAAACTCTTCATTTTACCTCAAATATGACATTCCAACATGGATGTTGACTATTCAACACTTCTTTTGAGGCCAAAATCATCAACTTCTTATTAAATAGATAGTTAACTCGGACACTTGAACACATATCAATGTCAGATATGGGTACCACGATTTGAGTAACATAGACTATTACTGGACCCATAAGACCTTATCAACAATTAGAGACTATAAGATATAGGACCGATCCAATTGGATGCAAAAATACAATTCATATGTTGTTGAATAACACAAAGCCAAACAATCAAGCAAAAAAAATTAGGAGTAATTCATCCTAATCCAACCGATTTTCGTATGATCATTACCTAAGACCATTACATTTGCTTTCTCAATATACCAAAGAGATATGACTGCTGCACGACATTGGCAGTAAAGAAACATAGCAAAGCAAACTGACACGAAAATTTAACTTACCATCTCTACACCTCAGAAATTCCCACAGCAGAAAGCAGATTGAAAGGAAGACGATTTAAGCAGACCGCCTGAAAATACAATGCTATAAAATTAATAACACTAACCCAAAAATCGCTGATAAAGATTGAAAACATAGGGTAAATGAAAATAAGACAATGATATTGGCAATGCAGGCAATCTATAACTCCAGATCACAAAAATTTATAACAAAATCAACAACATATTTCTATTATATTACAAAAATACAAAGAAAATGAACTAATATCAATACATTATACATAGCCTAGAACATTACAATCTGAACTAACCTAATCAAACTATTTAAATACTGTACTGATCATGTGAATACAAAATTGCAACCAAATTCATCCAAACATTTCAACAATTGAAGAATACGCATCACATAAGATTAGATCCGGTGAAATGATCGTAAGAGAAATCAACCGAACAACAATGGCAGATCTCAGACCAAATTTCGAAATTCCAATCGAATTCAGCGTAAAACAGTGATAAATGGAGCGCAAGATTAAACAATCAACAAAGAAAAGTACGATTTATAAGGATGAATAAGAGAGATTGAGAGAGAAACTTACTTGGTACGAATCAAATGGGAGAGAACTGGGAGATCTTCAAGCAAATGAGCGAGTGAGAAGGAGAGAGAAAGTTGAGAGCTGATTTTGAGATTGCTTGTATTTAATTACGGGTATTGGGAAATAATTCAATAAGAATGAAACTTGGTTGATCTAGTGGTAATTTACCCATTAACTTTAGTACTCTTTCCGTCTCTTAAGGGGGCGTTTGATCCATATTATGGTATAGGTTTGGGATAAGGAATGAAACCAAGGTGGTATGGGTTTGGAACTTGATACTTAATACCTTGTGTTTGGTTTCATTTAGGAATGAAAAATGTTCTTTTATTTGATACCTAGAGGTAAGGTATGAGCTATACCCACCCCCCATGGGTTTCTAAACCCCATACCTTATGGGTTTGAGGTATGGGTTTAAAGTTTTGAAATAAGTTAAACAAACACTAGGTATGGGTTTTGTTCATTCCAAACCCATACCTCATACCTAAAACTAGTGAACCAAACACCCCCTAATTGAGTTTTCATTTCTGATTTTGGCGCTATTTAAAAATTATAAGTAAAAAATCTTTTGAATATTTTTTTATTATGAAGGGTCTTGTTTGATTCGTGTTATTATGTGCATCACGAAAATTAAACTTTTATAAACTTTACTAATACTTGATTAAAGATGTTGATAATACAAAATGTGCATTAACGTACATGAAGAGTAGAAATGAAAAGTCTATTGAGGGACGAATGGAGTACTTTTTAAGATGGATCCCAACTTAGCAAGAATATTTTTTATTAGGAAAAATTAACACTAGAGTCCCAATTAGAGATGGCAGTGGGTAATGGACCCTACCCGGATCCATGGATCCAGATCCATTTTTGACGGATCTGGATCCTCAAATTTTGGACCCTATGGATCCGGGTAGTATCTGGATCCTCCTTAAAAAAAAAGGGATCTGGATCGCGTCCTAAATAATTACCCAGATCCAGACCCATTTACCCGTTTTTATAATATTATTATAATTTAATATTATATTTTCATAATTTTAGTTATTACATGTAAAATGGATCTTCGCTTGAATTTCGGATTTGTTCTAATTAATGTGTGATTTTTGTGCGAATTCACTGGATAGTTAAGTTCGAAAATTGGGTTGATAACTAATCTACAGTTTGATAATTGAATAGTTGTAGGTAGTTGCAATTGTTATTTTTCAAAAATTAAATGTATTTTTTGGTTGATATTAGATGACTTTATTGTTTAAAATCTTTTAATTATTGTGAAAATTAGGGTAGTTTGAAGACAATAAGCAAGGATCCGTTTTGGATCCGTTTAGGACCCGGATCCGTAGGATCCATATGGAAATGGATCTGGATCCTCATTCTTATTACCCAATGGATCCGGGTAAGATATGGATCCTTGCCTAAAAAACGGATCTGAATCTGGATCCTAGAGGACCCTGTCCAGATCCTACCCATTGCCATCTCTAGTCCCAACTAGAACTGGGCATGAGTTGGGTCTAAAATAGGTCCTACTAAACCTAGACCCAAACCCCCAATTTGAATTTAAACTCAAATCCGCCCCAAACCCACAAGATCTAGAAAAGTCGACCTTTATCCTAATTCAACGGGTCCGGCGAGTCCTGGATCCAGAGAAGAACACAAATTTATTAGCGGGTTACGATTATTTTTTTAAACCTGCAAATATTTTTAAAACAATGTGGCCCATGCCACATTTCGAAACTCACCATCCACTTTTAGGTTTTGTTGGGCCCAAAGAGTAATCGGCTCCAGCCCCATGTGAGAATAAAGAGGAGTTAAGGCCCATATAACTTGAGTTAAGGGGCATGAACCAAGAACAAAGTTTGGCAAAGTAATCAATTGATGAAAGGGGATGGAACTACTATTTTTCAAATCAAAATACCTTTTTTTAGGGTGTAAATATCCAAATAATCTCTCTAATTCTAACTTTTTAATTAGGAAATTGGTCTACACATGAACTAAAATGTCAACTAAATAATAACTTATATAATCATCATCTCATTTATAGTGTAATGGTTTTCCTTTCTTTATTACCCGTTCACACACATGGCCACGAAAAAGTTATAAATATATACTCCTACTCGTCTTTTCTTAATTGTATATCTTTTTAGAGGCAATGTTTTATTTAAAACACTATAAAATCAAAAAAATTAAATATCTTTATGGCACATGATATGTGATAATAATACTCTCCCTCATTTATTACTTAGATCTCCATTTGGTTTTAAATGGCAAAAGATGTTTTCACCTTTTCAGTATTCATTTTTTTAACAATCCGTCTTGTGTGGATCCGGTTCACATTACAAATAGTGTGGATTAGGTCTACACACGTGTCCCACTACAAACTAGTGACTCCCGTTTTCCAAAATTCGCGTGATTTTCTCTCTCTTCAATAAGATTCTCTCGCCCTAAAATTTTAACAAAAACAGTTGTTCAGAACAAACATACACTATATCATTTTAAAATACACTATATCATGTCAAAATACATTATCATGTCAAACACTATAACGATCTATTATGATAATTTTGTGTAATATACAAATAAACTACACTATAACATTTTAAAATATACTATATTATGTCAAAACACACTATATCATGCAACACTATCATGTCAAAAAACACAGCAAAACACTATCATGTCAAAATATACTATAACATTTCAAAATACACTATATCACGTCAATATACACTATAACATGCAACATTATCATGCCAAAAAACTCAGCAAAACACTATAATTTTATAATACACTATATCATTTTAAAATACACAGTAACATGCAACACTAAAACTCACGTGAGATGGATAAGGTGTACACTAAGTTAGTGTGCACCGGGTTCATATTAGTTTTTTTTTTTAATCTTTTACCCTATAAGATTTTGTAATATTGGTTGTCTAATATAGATAGATTCCAAGGATTAAAAATCTTTAGTCTTAATTAATTTAATTTTAATTAAATAATAAAATATTGCCTATTTATTAGAATTTTTTCCTTGAATAATGCAAATGTGGGTTTTAATTCCCAAAACATGCCAAAAAAATATTTTTTTTTTTTGTTTTCATCCCAAATAAACCGCTACTGTGAGTAGCGGTTTATATACATAAAACGCTATCTCAAGTAGCGGTTTACCTGGGCAAAATGTTGCAAGCACATATCAGACTTGATTAATGAACCGCTACTTGAAGTAGCGGTTTACACGACAACAACAATTTTTTTTTTTGTAAACCGCTACTTCAAGTAGCGGTTTTACTTAAGTTGAAAAAAAAAAATTCTCGTGTGCCGTCCTACGTGACGGTACGCAGGGAATTTTTTTTTTTTTTGGGCATATTTTGGGAATTAAAACCCACTTTTACATTATCCAAGGAAAAAATTTCTATTTATTAAGTTGCATTGATTTCATTAATTTCCCGTAACATTATATTGTTTGAAATAGTAATTGTGCCACCTCTGCTAGTCAAAAAACAAATGGGAGACAATTAAATGGATTATATAATTAACAACACCTTGGAAGAAAATGCAAACGTTTGAATGATAAAACATAGATAATTCTACAGTATCTCCTATTCTTCGTATATCATGACGATGCTAAAATAGAAAAAACGCACACATGAATGTCCTAATTAAGTACGTGATTTTATTAGGTAATTTGTTGAAATAAAATGAAGATGGGAGAGAAAAATTGACGCTCATTTGATGTGGGCTCGATCGCTTGGTATATATTTCAACAATCAACAGTCAATCAAATTCATCATGACTGACATTAAAAATGAAGCTAATTAAGGATTATGTCAATAGGTCATCCATGATACTATCAAATGAACTACTATTCAATTGGATTTTAATTATCCATTTATTATTTCTCTCCTCATCAATTAATTAAGTATCATGTTGATAGGTCTACCATGATATTATTAGATGAACTACTATTCAATTGGAATTTAGTTATCTATTTATATTTCCCTGATATCAATGATTTTGAGCTGTATTTTGTGGAAATATTCCTCTATATGACATTACCACAAATGGAAAATGAAGTTTTTGCAAGTTTGAGTTGGGTCAAATCGGATATCTCTATTATATATGAGTTCTAAAGTACCTGATATTTACGTAAAGTTATAAAGATATCCTTAAAATACAAACTCAACTCTGTTATTTTTTTATATAAAAAAGCACATCAACACCCCAATGTTGCTGAGAAACTATTTCTAACTCCCTTCCCTTTAATTAACCTAAACTATTATGCAAATTCAACTTTTATCATTTTTTTTGAAAAAAAAACATTATTAGATTAATTACTTTGAAATTTCATTATTGTTGCACTATTTGGATGTTTGCTAAATGTATATGTCAAATTTTTATTTCGATGAACTTTTTGAACAATTTTTCTTATATATTATTTGAGGTTATTAGATATGACGTAATTTGACTTTATTTTTCAATTTTTGCATCCATCACGTGCATATAAAACTAATATTTCAAACAGTGTAACATGCATGCCTGCTGATCAATGTGTTTGACATTTAAGAATTATTGTTTTAATTTTTAAAACTCCGTTGGACAAATTTTTGACTTTTGAACAAGTGGCCAAGACGCCAAGTGTATTCACAGGATCTCATGAGATCATGGTTTTGCTCAATTCATTGCAATTTCCATATTGGCTTGGATTTTGGTGTATATAATATCAGAAACGTTTAACAATCCTTCGTACTCCTACTTGTCAGGAGTAGGTTGAGAAACATTTATATTTTATCATGATGTTGTGGTCTCGTGGACTTGCATATTTTGCTATCAACCTTCGAAGATTATTATTAACTTCTTTTTTCTCTCCATATATAATTCGGTTTTGTTATTCATAGCCCTTAGGGCTATGCATAAAAAATAGCAAATTTGTATAATAAATACATATTTAACATTCCAATGGAATCTATTATGTCATCATTCAAAGCAATAATTAAACCTTAGCATTTAATACTCATCAAGTTGTTTGAATAATAATTACTTATGAGTTGTTAACCACTCAAATTAACATAATGCATCTCTCTAAAAATTAAACACAATGGAATTGCAAGAAACTCACGGATTATAGCAGTATTGATATTAGATTGAAACCAAACCATTATACAGAGTTAAGGAGCTACATAATTCTACTACAAAAATATTTTTTGCTGCCAAATTGAGTTCTTTCATAGTATACATATAACAGCACTATATGAAACAAACAAAAGAAGAATAATTCTACTGCAGCCACTTGACTCTATTTAACAAAAAGATCATCCAGCTCATTTGTAATTACAATATCCGATGTTTTTAAGTTTTTCAATCACCTGTCAAGGTTGTGAAAATTTGATTAGGAATTAGGATAAAAGTAAAATAATTCAAACATGAACTTTTTTTTTTTTTGAAAGAATTCAAACATCAATTTAGAAATAAGTAGTATTACCTAAAACTTTAAAGTGAAGACTGGATTTATTCCTAAATCACCGGTTGTTTTCTTGAGCCTTTTTTGTGAGGTAGATGAAGCACCATCTTCCATTCCACTGAAGCCAAAAATATTGTCCTTACTAGGACAAGTAGGTTTCGTATGACCCGGTTGTTTACATATGGAGCAACATTTAGTCTTCTTCCCCAATTCTTTCCCACCCTTCTCACGCCGCTTTTTGGGACGCCCTTTTGTTTTTGATTTAGGGGGTAAATACACATTATTTATAGCTTCATTATCCATGATATTAGATTCTTCTTCCATCATAAGGTCATCTCTTCCTTGAACAATGATAGAGGTATGACCATTTTGAACTTCGCAAATACTTTGCAAAACTTCATTATGAACAACACTAGTGGCATCCAAGGCCCCATCTTGAACAGCACAAGTAGTTTCTAACGCATTTCGGTACCATCGTATAGGTAAGTAAAATGACGGGATCTTAAAACAATCTCTATGGAAGAAGACTCGAAGAATGTGACGACAAAGAATACCCCAAAATTCAAAATTTTTGCAACTACATGATGTTGTTAGTCCATCCCAAAAAACAGTATGATTTTTAGGAGTTTCCCCTTGAAAATATCTCACAATGAATGTATTACCTTGGTCACAGATGATCGAGTATTGACTCGCTCTTAAAAATTCTTCTTGAAACTTTTTGAAAGCAAATGGAGTAAGAAATTCAAAGGCTTGTTCCTCTAGTGGCGACTTTGATTTCACAGGAACTGGTCTAAGAATGGCACTCAAATTATTATACAATCGTCCCTGGGCAATTTCCAAAACAGCACTATCAACCTGCAAGTTTGTATATCACAAGGGAATAAAGCTCTAATCTTGCTGTATGAATGTAGATACATACTAAGACATAAGAATATAAACTAAAAAAATACTTGTTTCACAAAATCTGTTAAGCTTATATGAGATGAAACAAACTTTTTGATAAATGCATTTATAGACTCTGATCTTCCCGTGGTTATCATCCCTCCAAAAAAATGATCACGGAGATAAGCCGGTGCCCAAAAAATCTCACATTGTGCAAACCTTGAATATGTTTATTCTCTTGTAAGTTGTACTTATGAACCATCAAATTCCACTTGCTTTCAAACTCTTCTAGTATAGTTATCTTATAGACCTCATAAAAATCAGCACACCAATCTTGATAGGACGTACGAAGAAGTGCCACAAACCAACAACTAAACTTTGAGGTTATATGCCATATACAAAAGCTATGCTTCGTAGTTGGCAATTCGCATGCTATTGCTTCTGACATCCAAGGATCTTGATCGGTTATGATCGTCTTTGGTGGCTTTTTCATCATAGTGACAAACGTCTACTTTATTCAAATCATAGGGATTATTTGGAATTAGTAAGTATATATATGATTATTGCACTGAAGGAGATAAAATAAAAGTAAAATAGGTCGGTATATAAAATGAAGTAAAATAGGTAATGTCTAGTTTACAAGGCTTACCTTCATCAACCACTTGAAAGTACATGTTTTTTCGTTGCGAAGGAGAGCACAACCAAATAAAATAGTCTTCCCATGATTATCGACACCAACAAAAATTGCACAAGGCATGTCATACGCATTCACTTTGTAAGTGGTATCAAACACGACCACATCACCATACTTTTGGTACAATTCAAAGCTTTGAGCTTGACACCAAAACAAATGCTCAAGCCTCCTGTCATCGTCCATTGTGTATGCATATTGAAACAAACTATTGTGTTCTTTTGCAGATTGCATATATATTAAAAGGTTCTTAACATCATCATCTCCAAGCATCCTCTTAACTTTAACAAAAAGATTACGTATATCTCTGTCAATAAATGATAACTGCCCATGTGCGACATTTTTCTCAAGCTCCATGACCCGAATGATTTGTCTTATAGAAAGTCCAGCTTCTCTATACAATAAAATTTGTTTTTCTTCATCTTCAGTAATTGTACGATTGGCGGTAGAAGACGCATTTCTTCAAACGACAACAGTTCGTGATTATGCTCTTTGACAAACTTTGTGACATGCCATTCTTCTGGAAATATATCACAACACCTTTTCAAAATTATACGCATATGTGCCTTGCAACCACATCTAAAAGACTCCTTTTGTCTTTGAGATTTGGACAAATCAACAACTTTTGAAGGCTTTTTCCCTCCACGATGGCAATAAAAGTCACGTCTTATTGTCCTTCCATGTTTAGTGTTCGAGCGATCTTTGTGAACAACATAACCATGTCGTTTTGCATAGTTGTTATAATATACATATGCCTCTTCTTGACTCCCAAATGTCTGCCCAAGAAACGGTTCATATTCATCCTCCTCCATAAGGGGATCATTTAAGTCAAAGTCGAGCATTAGCACAATCTGTACACGAAATAAACTTTTCAATAAACACATATATACATTGGTCCAAGATTTCTATAATCCCACATATATGTTTATTGTACAAGCATAAAATGCTAATCTTCAAAGAAAAAAGCTTTTTTAAAAAAAAATTGTATGAGTTCAAAATAAGTTGAAAAATAAGCAAACATTTCATCAAACAAGTTGTGGGCAAAAAGATAACAACAACTTCTTCTTAATTAATTCCAAAATATGAATTATGATGGTCAATTAATCAACAAAAACTCATATATATGATCAGATTTAGGTAGGAATACTTACCTTTATGTTCCACTAAACGATTCTCTAAAGCTTGCTCAATTGTATTTCATCCATAAGCAATAGATAGAGTAGAGAATAAAACTTTGTTTTATATTTCTTAGGAGAGTAAGGAAAATGAACAGAGAGTAATGGAAGATAAATGAACAGAGAGTATTTGGCGCCAAAGTTGTGAAACGGAATTGCGCCATGCCGTCATGGTTAATTATTACGTAAGTAGGAGCTTGGGTAATTGGAGTTTTAACGGGCAGGTGAAATTTATTGGTTTCTTTTTTCTTTTTAGTGAGCTACTTATTTCTTATGGGAAATAGGAAAGAATCTAAGCAAATATTAATTCTTATATGTAGCCCTAAGGGCTACATATAACATTTGCCTTTCAAATAATGTTGCAATCACAAAATCCAACATAGACCAAGTCCCTAAAAAGTAAAAACCATACTTTACACATCCAAATCCGCTTTCACATACTCCCTCTTTCTCAATTTAGTTGCTACTTTTGCTTTATCACAGTTTACGAGATGCAACTTCAAACACCAATATTTTGAGTTACATATATCAAAAAATTATAAAAAATTATATATTTGAAAAATACAAATTGGGACGAATCAAATAAGATCCAGCATGACTATGTTTTTTCTTATGTATATGAAGTAAAAGATAGTCAAAGTTATGACGTGAATAGTGTCTATGGTCAAAATGTAGCAACTAAATTGGGACAGATGGAGTAAGTTACACTTTTTCGGTATTAAACTAGTTATCAGGTTCGGATTATGTCACGAGTAGGGAAAATTTTATTTTATTAATATTGTACTTTACAATGTTAACACTAAATACAACTTGGTATAGTAGTTAAAATTTTAGCACATATGAACTTAAGGTCACGAGATCAAATCTTATACTATGCAATTACTAAAAAAAATTTATTGTACATGGATTACATAAAGTAAAACACTCCTATGAAGAGCGTGTCGTTCCTTGCTTACGAACGTCTTTTAATATATTTATATAGATATATAGATTAGTGTCTAATACCTAAACAAGCCAACAATAATATGACCGCATAACAATGGTCACTTAACAAAGTAAAAAGATGTTATGTCATGTATGGATACGCATCAATAAGCTAGCTTATTGAGGATCAAGTTGATAAAAAAAATGGATCAATTTAGTAAGATACGAGAATTGAATGTGCATATTTGTTGAAACTAAATATGCATATTTTAGTCTTCAAGCTAAAAGTTATTAATTTTTCTTGACAAAAATATGCATCTTCTAAAAATTTGATTAAAGTGTGTACTTTAAAAGCTGAAAAGTTATTGGCCAAATTTGACGACGTATGTAATTTGACTAAAAGTGTCTTATAGGGTGTTTTCAAAATAATAATTAAATAAATATTGTTTGAAAGTTTGACTTAAAATTACTATTTTATTAATTGGTATGATAACATTTTCAGTACGAACTATAGTTAGAATTACTTTGCTAAATTAAGTCAAATGGAATTACCAGGGTTGTTAAGTAGCTAAACTTGCTATAAATAGAGATATTAAGGTTGTTGATTATGATTACATAAACATTTATACAAATATATTAAAAGATGTTTCTATTAAAGGAACGGTGCCACGTGGCACTCTGCTCATGCTTCTAATACACATCTTCATAATTTCATTTAAAAATATTAACAATATGTAGTTACTATATGATTCGAACACATGAACATTGAAATAAAATGTGAGTGTTTAATCACTAATTCAGTACAATTTCAATGCTTAATGTTTTAAAGTAAAACATAATAAGTCTTATAATTATATGTAATCATAAAGAAAAAAAAACAAGTTTTTTGATCTCCAACACTTTTATTAATTAAATAATATTTTCTTACCCTAATTCCATTGAAGTTGCTATTTTCATCTCCAATTTTTTAGAACTTTTTATAAATTATCATGCTATAACGTTCATTTTTCAAGTTTGCACAAGACAAAATATTAAGAAAAGCTAATAAAATCAAGTATAAGATTTATAAATAATATATTTGATAATTATAATTGACCCATGACGTCGATCGGACCAAAATACTAGGTCAGGTGGAAGGCTCAACTTGAGATAGCAACTCAAGCTGGGAACGGGTTAAGACTTGCGATAATCTCGCACAGTAAATCTATGTCTCAGTATTATTTGAACTTTCCAGATGATGTAGAAATGAAGGTTTGAAGTTAGCAAAACGATTCATCTTCAGAATGATGTCCTAATCTGCAAGATATAGTCAAACTATTTTGCTCTCGAAGTTTCTAGATAGCGTAATATTTCTATTTCAAGTTTTATGGGTAATTTGTACTCCCTTTGTCCCATAATATAGTGATTACTTCATTTTTGGTGGGTCAAACTTTAAATTTTTTGACCGAATATTCTCATTTGTATATATAAAAAAACTTATTCACGTGTGATCTTGTTAGATTCGTCTCAATGTGTAGTTTCATAATATCAACTTTTTATACTTTTTATTAATACAGAATTGAAAATATCAAAGGTCAAATTTACGTCTTGGAGACCGTGTAAAAAAGAAACAAGCACTATATTATGGGACAGAGGGATTATTATGTTTGAGAATAAGGTTGTTGGTTGTAAGGCCCAGGGACGGAGGTAGACTTAACGAAGCCCCGTGCAATATCTAAAAATTGGACCCTCGATCATAATTATATAATTATATAATTATATAATTATATAATTATATATATATATATATATATATATATATATATATATATATATATATATATATATATATATATATATATATATATATATATATATATAAAACAGCTATTTTATTAACCCAAAATATCAGTTCATCCCTTCAACTTCTCTTGAAAGAGGGCTATTTGATTTTGTAAAAATGAAAATAGTAATTTAGCAATAAATTCTGTGATGAGAATTTAATGAAATTTTGAACTGCTTTGGATAATTGTGTAATTTGAATTGGGTTTTTGGATGAGAAAATTTTGGGAACAGGATGAACATTGTGAATGACTGAATGTGGAAGAAGCTTCGTACATATCAAAGTAAGGAGGAAAGATGCCTCGGTTGTCGTGTGAATTAAAATAATGAAAATAATAAATTGGGCCCTTAAAAATAGGTTAATGAGATTAGAACCTATGACCTAATGCATATGAGGCCCTTTCATTACCACTAGTCCATTTTAATTTACTTTGTATAATAAATCAACGATATAATAAAAAATACTATTTGAGGCCTTTTTATTTGGAGGCACGGTGCGGTCGCCCACCCCGCACATGCCTAGAACCGCCCCTGGTAAGACCCTCCTTCCGCTCATGTAATACGAGTTCCATAATTACCTCTCTTCAAAAAAAAAAAAAAAAAACTCCAATTCCTCCTTTTCTTGTAAGGGAATTATCCTTATCTTTTTAAAAAATTGTTTTACAACTAAAAGTCTACAAACTCCTTCGAAATCTAGTCTATACAAATATATTAAAAGGCGTTCCTAAACAAGGAACGGTGCCACATGACACTCTCCCTAAGGGAGTTTTAGTTCATATAATCCATGTACAATAAAAAAAAATAGAAATTGAATAGTACTCCCTCCGTTTCATTTTAATCTACACACTTTGACATTTTACACTATTCACAAATTGCACTTTGACCTTTGTTTGTGATTTATACGTGAATAAAAACATAGTCATGTGGGATCTTGTTAGATTTGTCTTAGTATGTATTTTATTAATATGTACTTTTTATAATTTTTACAAATACAAAACTAATGATATATGTCCTCAAAATTTTGCATTGGCATGCGTGAAAAGTGTAAGTGTGTAGATTAATATGAAACGGATGGAGTATAAGTTTTGATCCCACAACCTCAAGTTCATATACTAAAGTTTTAACCACTAGACCAAATTGTATTTAGTACTATCATTTTAAATTACAATATTGATAAATGAAAATTTCCTTATCTGGGACATAGCCGGGACCTAAAAACTAGTTGTTTTTACAAATTAGTGTAATACTACTATGAATTATGGTATCAATCTTTAACGAAAAATTTATATTATTGTTAACAAGCAAGTGTTGATTATAATGTATATTTAGGTCAAATAATAATAACAATAATGACATTTATCACGCGACACTCTTCCCCGTCCAATTATCCTTCCAATTATCCACACTAGTTGCATATGCACGCGATGCATGCGTCGATCATCTTATGTAGTTATATACAAATGAACATTTTTTTTAT
The DNA here is from genome assembly GCF_026745355.1 of Beta vulgaris subsp. vulgaris. NCBI lineage: Eukaryota > Viridiplantae > Streptophyta > Magnoliopsida > Caryophyllales > Amaranthaceae > Beta > Beta vulgaris. The sequence continues at coordinate 51,029,325 of NC_079210.1, forward strand.
CTAAATTTTTTTATAGTGATGTAAATTATTGATTTTCTTTTGTAGATGCTATTATCTTTTAAAATTAAAGGTGAATGATTTTTAACTGTTCAATTCTGTCACTGTAAAATTTGGTCGATAATTTATTAATTTTCTTTTCAGCGACTTTAGTATAGTTTTTTAACAATTATAAGTATTAATAAACCATATTGTTTAAACTTTGTAAATATGAAATATTATGTTATCACATATATTGCTAACTCTTTGTAGTTGAAGATTCTAATTGATTTCATGAATTGATTGTGTCAATCTAGTTTTTCAAGTTATTAATGGTATTGCATATTCCATTTTTGACCTACTCATATGGCAAATTTCATTGAATCTCAATTTTCAATTTTTTATAAAAAGAAAAATATTGTTTTAAATTATTAAAGGGTATTTTAGTCACTTCAAAAAAGGACACCACACCTCCTCCTTTGGCTTATATAATAGAGATTTTATGTCAACCTCATGCAACTTTAAAATACACATATTATCAATGTATACAAAATCCCCGAAATCCACCATTACAAGTATGCATGGTTGAAAGAAAATCTATACAAATATATCTATACTAATATATTAAAAGGCGTGCGCAATTCAGAAATGGTGCCACGTGACGCTCTCCCTAGGGAGTTTTGGTTCATGTAATCAATGTACAATAAAAAAAATTAGAAATTGCATAGTATAGGTTTTGATTCCGTGACCTCAAGTTCATGAACTAAAGTTTCAACCACAAGACCAAGTTGTATTTAGTGCTATCATATCAAAATACAATATTAATAAATAAAATTTTTCTTACCCGGGGCATAGCTAGCTCGGGCCTAATAACTAGTATTATATTAAAAGGCGTGCGAGAACAAGAAACTGTGCCACGTGGCGCTCTCCCTAGGGACTTTTAGTTCATGTAATCCATGTACAATAAAAAAAATTAAGAAATTGCATAGTATAGGGTTTGATCCCGAGACCTCAAGTACATATACTAAAGTTTTAACCACTAAGCTAAGTTGTATTTAGTATTATTATCATAAAGTATTATATTAATAAATAAAATTTTTTCTTACCCGGGGAATAGCCCGGGCCTAATAACTAGTTATATTAACTATATCAAGTACAGAGTATATTATTATTGATAATAGCAGGGCCGTCTCATAAATTTAGGGGCCCTATGCTAAAATAAAATTATAAAGATTAATTTTTTGGTGAATAAAAGAGCCGGAAGAGTTATAAATGGGCCTTTTTGGAGAATAGGAGAAGAAGAAGAAAAACACCAAATAGCTATTAATCTCTTTATATTTATAATAACATTTATGTTTTCTTTTTTTTCTTTGGACGGACAACTAAAATTAATTGGGCCCTTATTTTTCGGGGGGCCTGTGCAGTTGCTCACCCTGCACATGGCCTTAGCCGCCTCTGGGTAATAGTATTATGCAAATACAAGTCTCCTTAAAGGATAAATTACATATAATGCCTTCTTTTGACATTTTTCTTATAAAAGTAAAGAAAACCTTATTCTTTTTTTTGACGGGTAACCTTATTCCTTGAATATACCAAGCTATCAAATGTACGATGCTATGTCATTAAGATATTTTCAATAAATCACTTAATACATAACTTAAAAAATTACACTTTTGTGATCAATTATGTTCATTTTAAAATATTCTTGTTTGGATTGAAAATAATATTCAAATAATTTATTTTTCTTTTGTTCCATTTGCAAAAATGGAAAATAGTTTCGGAAAAGCTAGACAATAATTCCCCAAGAGTGAATTTTTTTTATAGTTTTCCAAAGTATGAAGTCATATCTCCATTCATATTCATTAAATTCATCTTATTTTATTCACTTTCCGTCTCCTTCGGCCATTTCATCGTCTTTTTCACTTTTATCATTTTTTTACAAGAAGTCAAATTAAGCATAACTAATCTATAATACTTTTACCAAAAAGTTCTTATATAAAAGAGATAAGTGTTTTACTTATTTCAGACAGGAATAATTAGTATTTGGTTTAGTTATAAGATGTTAACCATTTAGTGTAATACCACTCATAATTGCTTTAAAAGGATTTAGCATGCTACTCATTCCATCAAGATGCATCTTTCTTTTAGGGAGCTTAATTCCTTAGTTACTCCATAGTTAAGTGTGCTTGACTGGAAGTAGTCCAGAGATGGGTGACCTCCTGGGAAGTTTCTCGGGATGCACTGAGTGAGAACAAAATGCACCGGAAAAACTTATGTTGGTTATTAAGGATAATTGTTGATGGTATCAGAGTAACCCTGCGACCACGTGTTGGGGCGACCCTAAGGACGTAAGGGCGGATATGGAGTCCTCAGACGCTTAATGGAGGAGGATATTGGGACTGACTAAGCGTGCTTGAGTGGGAGTAGTCCAGGGATAGGTGACCTACTCAGAAGTTTCTTGGGGTGCGCATGAGTGAGGACAAAATGCGCCGTAAGAACTTGTGTTGGTTATTTAGGACAATTGATGGTCCAAGATGCGCATTAATGATGATAATATACTCAACTTCGAAAGAGTCGGGTGTTATATATAGTATCTTTGCATCAAAATCATGCAATTAACCAATCAAATGGAGAGGAACATCGTCAAAACAAAACTTGATCCCCACGTTTCATGAAATTATTATGATAATGCAATATAACAAAAATAAAGGGGTAGAAAAGAACAAGAAGATTATTTGCTTTATCATGAAAACAAAACGGCGGTAATCTAAAAAGGTTTATAGTCAGTACACAAGAATGAGATGTCGTTATCATATAGGGAAAATAACTTAGAAGAAGTCTATTTAAACGAATGCAGGCAAACGCATCCTTTGCATTATTTTTCCTCAGACCTTCTAAACTTACTTGGCTATTTGTTCCCAAAAAACTTCATCCTGCATCCATATCCTTCAACGTTATTTCTCAAGGTACACTTCAATAATTTTAGTTAGGTGTATCTTTTTGGTAGCTAGTATATATTTTTTTTTCTTATATTCAATCCTAATTAGTAATATGTTTATCACTAATAATCATATTGCTTAATAATTTACGTATAAGGATGAATAATTATATTATATTCCTTCCTTCCATTAGTTTGATGGTGCATTAACAATTTTCTTACACTAGTATCTAATGTAACATATACTACATAGAGAGATCGAGGGGGGAATTGGGGTTGGCTTAAGTGGCGAGCTTTTCCATCTTCCTTAGCAAGGTCTAGGGTTCAATTCCTGCCCCAAGCATTTGCTTAGGATATAAGGTGGAGTTGGGGGTGTCGGGTGTTTGGCTTGTAATAGGCATCTGGATGGAGACCCTGTACGAGGACAGAGCAGAGGGATTCTTCTTACCAGTACTCTAATTTACATCTTTATAAACAATTGTTGTTTAAGAAAGGTGTTTTAAGCCGCTGGCTAAACTTCCAAATTCCAAGTTGGAGTTCGTCTCATCGTCTTGATGTTGCTATACATGGATACCTTGAAAGGAAGATTAATTAGTTTGGGAAATACATATGTGATTATTGGTTTGTAAAGGTGTTGTTATCTTATGTACATACGTGACTTTGTTTTTTTTTTTTGTTCTCTCTCCTTTCTTGTTGTACATAAGTGACTGTTATTCTCTTCTCTCTTGTTCACAAAGATAGATTGGCTTTTTCGAAAGTAGAAATTGAGTTAGCTCAAGTGGTGAGCTTTCCCATCTTCCCTAACGAATTTTAGAGTTTAATTACTATCTTAAGATTTGTGATTTAAGCGGAGATGTATGGTTTTAATAGGCCTCTAGGTGCATGTGAGCTTTGTACGAGGGCAATATGAAAGATTTCTTCTCCCCAGTTAATTTTTTTTAAAAGTAGTTGTAACTTGTAGGAATTGAGTTGCTCTACACGCTAAAGAGCTTAGGAAGGGAGTTGGAATGACTCTTCCGGATGATCTTCTTCTCTTCGTAATTCAACAAAAATAGAAATTTCAACAATTATATGTTTTTTCTCTATTGTTCTTTTTTCCCTTTCTTGACATTTATTCCCTTGTTCCTTGTTTCCTAAGATGTATCTCTCTTTAACCTTTTTTTTGTCCTTTTCATTTTATGCAGGATCATGTTATATTTTTTCATTCCCTTTTATTACTTCCCATCTTATAAATCCTCCTAATTTTTGAGGGAATTTCAATTAACTATGCTTGTTTATTCCATGTAATTTTGGTATAATTTATTATCTAGTAAAAAAAATTGACGTCATCAAAGTATATTTATTCTTTTTTTTCAAGCATATAAATAAAATTGAAATATGCAGTTTATTTTAACAAGATTGATGGTATTTGGCCATTTAGAGTGAATCCAAATCTCTTGTCTCATAAATCGTGTATCACTTTATTGGTTGTTAATATTACTATGATCTACTATTCAATAATTTATTTAAAACTTAAAATATATGATAATAATCAACGAATAGAAATTTAGAAAGAAGTGATATACGAGTAGTACATAATGAGTTTGCCTTGTAAGAGACCGTCTACTTTTGAATTAAAATTAGGCAACGGTAAGTCCAATATTAAAAAAAGAATTAGCCCAATAATAACTATAATAATTTCTTTCGGTGACTAGTTTAATCCATTTAGTAACTAAGTCTACTTTTATATTAAAACTAAACCGTCTCTTTTAATTATTTTTGGTACATAATTTACGGGACATAAGATTTGGATGCATTATATTTGGGTTATCATCTAAATTGGTAATAAACAAATATAAAAAAAAGAGTTCAATAACTGTTATTTGAATAGTACCACCTGATATATGACTTACGAAATAATCTTGGTCCACATAATACTTCCTTGAGTTTCTTCCCTCACCGTTGTTGACATTTGAGTATTTGACAACTTGACTTGACATCCCTAAATTTTGTTCAGATATTAACTTTTTGCTCATTTCGATCGACTATGTTGAATTATTATTAACACTATATATTCATCTATATAAAACGTATAAATATAATTATTTTCTCAAATCCCTTGCTAGGTGAGAGATGGATAACATAAAAGCTCCATTTCGAGGGATACGAAGTGATATCAGAGGAAGACTTGCATGTTATAAGCGGGACTGGATTAATGGTCTCAAACATGGAATCGGGTAAACTCTCATCTTTCTATAATTTATGAAGCAAGAAAACCTCGCTCTAAAACTTGAAATGTCATAGTTTTACTTTTACTGTTTCTGAAAACCTTTGTTTTTTCTAAAACCCTACTCGTTACGTTACGTTACATTACGTTACGTTACGTGCTAACAAAGCATGAAAATGGCTAGATCGAACCCGAGGTTCCTTGTTTTTAAAAATGTTTTTGGTTTTCGCAACATGCAATAGATAAAAAAGTGGCAGTTTTGTTTTTAAAATTTGTAGGTCTTGTTTCGTTAAGTATGTAGTTTAATAAACTTTGTAAATATTGTAGGATACTCAACCCTGCTACCTCTATCTTTTTTGCTTCCGCTCTTCCTGCTATAGCCTTTGGGGAGTTGTTAAACAAGAAAACAGGTTTGGTTTCTCTGATCCCTTTGTCTGAATTACCAATCAAATACACAATTTTAGTACGTATTAAAACAATTTGGCGAATTACCTAAATTTATACTCCCTCGTTTCGTTTTAATCTACACACTTACACTTTTTACGCATGTCAATGCAAAACCTTGAGGACATATATTTTTAGTTTTGTATTTGTAAAAATTATAAAAAGTACTGTACATATTAATAAAAAACATGTTATGATGAATCTAACAAGATCCCACATAACTATAATTTCATCCGCGTATAAATCACAAATGATGATCAAAGTGAAATTTGTGAATAGTGTAAAATATCAAAGTGTAACAATTAAAATGAAAAAGAGGGAGTAATTATCTATGATTAATTTTCTAATTATATGTCATTACTTAAGATAATTAATAAGTAGCACAAGTACAACTTACAATAATCGTCTTATATCGGTAATCATATGAGGATGAACTATATAGTAATAATAGTAATAATATTAATTATAATAATAATAATAATAATAATACGAAAATAATAACAATAATTTTATGTGAATATTTTTGACAGGTGGAAACCTGAGTTCAGTGCAAACTCTATTTTCAGCTGCAATTTGTGGGCTAATACACACAGTAATTGGTGGACAACCACTTCTAATTCAAGGAATTGCAGAACCTACTGTTCTTATGTATACCTTTTTGTATGATTTTGCTAAAAAAAGGGATGATTTGGAACCTCTTTTCTTGGCTTGGACAGCATGGTAATTCAATTTACTCACTCTATCATGTTTAACTTTGATTAATGGCTACCAAATAGTGATAATCTAGATTTTACTTAAATTACATGTTGAAATTAGGTTGTGAATTGTGATAGACTATTGTACCTATATAAAACCACTAAACACTATCCTTAATTTATATAAACACTAAAGAATTAAGATCGGCCTAGTTTCCAACTATGTGACACAGTGACAGCGTACCCCTCGTAAAGTAGGATGCCTAAATCACCCACTTATAAGGGATCTTATCTTACATAAGTTTCCAACTATGTGACAGCGTACCCCTCGCATAAAGTAGGATGCTTAAATCACCCACTTGCAAGGGATTTTATCTTACATAAATTTTATCTTACATAAAGAAAACAAGTTTACATTAACGAAATATGAAGAAAAGCTTGTACAGTAGTGACCTAAAATCCCGCCTTTAATTTCTTGCCCTAACCCTAGACCAAGTGGATCCTCATATTGCTTTTGCGATAGGATTATGATGGGCCCATCAATGAGCCAAAAAGAACCATTAATTCTCTAGATTTTTCTTAAAAATTAAAATTTGACTAATTAGATTTAATTGCTAAATCTAGTAAAAATGGAACCATGCTAGGATATACTACATATATGCAAATTCACGTCAGTTTGGTTTACATTTCATGAATAATTAAAATAACTAACGTCATGCATGATTGTATATATATTGCAGGGTATGTTTATGGACAGCCCTTTTGCTGTTGTTAATGGCAATTTTCAATGCGTGCGATATCATTGACCGATTCACAAGGATAGCTGAAGAACTTATAGAAATGTTGATTGCTGTTCTCTTCATCCAAGAAGCTATCAAGGTACGTAGAGCATATTAAGCAAACAAATATTAAACCCCGTTTCTAAATAAGTGTAACAATTTTAACTTATAATTTGCCAACGTACAACATCAATATTTCTAAGTATTCCATGTATTTGTAAAATTAAAAAGTTGACATCATGAAAATATTTAAGAATCAAATATAACAACATTTTATATGATCATTTTTTATCTTATATATTAGTAACAAAATACGGTTAGAGTGAGATGTGTGAATATTGTAAAAGTCAAATTGTTGCACTTAAAAGAAACGGAGAAAGTACTTATTTGAAAATGAGACAAAAGTTCATAACAAAACTAAGCTGTACTATCCCTTTAAGAAGAAAATAAAGGAAAACGAATAAAATCCTAAAAGTTTTGTAGGACTAGTTTGTACAATATATTTTTTCAAATTTAACCACATAATTAATACACAATAAGAACTTTATTATGGGACATGTTGAGTATATATATGTGCGATTTAGGGCCTGTTATCTTCAGCATAAAACAGTTGAACTGAGCTGAACTGAACTGAATTGAATTAAACTAAATTGAATTAAATTTAATTTAATTGAATGTAATAAATATATAAATAATATTTAAACAATAATAATATGAATATTAAATTATAATTACAATGATACGTAATAATAGTATTTTGGATATTTTTAAATTGATATTACTATTTTTAATAATTATATTTAATAATATAATAATATTTAGTAATAAAAATAATGATTGGTCGGACCGCGCAAAATTGCATCATAAACCGTTTTGACGCGATATGATTGGTTTATGGGCTAAAAAACGTGGGTTTATTTGTGCTTTTGACCTAAATCAATGTTCCTTGTAATATAAATAGTAATAACAATGAGTAAAGCTATAATAAACAAAATAATATATAGAAATAATAATAATAATAATAATAATACTTAATAATAATGATATAAAAATAAATAATAATAACAATAATAATAATAAGAGTAATTAGTAAAATAAATTAGACCAACATAATATTAATATTTAACAAAATGGTTATAAAAAAATGGAGCTGAACTGAAGTGAGCTAAGCTGAGTTGAACTGAAGTGAGCTAAGCTGAGTTGAACTGAACTGAAAATAACCTGGAGAGAACATGCCCTTAGAAATTTCAAAAATAATTTTACACTTAGCTAACAAGTAAATTCTTATCACAGGGAATTATAAGCGAATTTCAAGTTCCAAAAGGAAAGGACGAACCAGACAATAGTGCATACGAATTCGAGTGGCTTTACTCAAATGGATTGCTAGCACTCTTATTCGCTTTTGGCCTTATTTATACTGCATTCAAAAGTAGAAAAGCAAGGTCATGGTCGTATGGAACAGGTTAGTTGTCATACTTTCGTTAACCCATAACTTTGATCATTAATATCGAGATCAATGTAACAACACTATACAATACTTAGTTTCAACATTATTAGTACTTATCAAGGATATCTTAGCCTAGTGGTTAAAATTGAGGTGCCCTGAACGACATATCACATGTTCGAATCCTCCCCTCCCCTTGTTTGTACTTTGTACTTACTTTAGAAAAAATATTCCGATCTAAGTTCAACTATATAAAATAGTGCAAATTTTGACATCATAGAATGTCCGGATGGAATAATAATGAAGGAGCTAATTTTTGTGCAGGTTTCATAAGAAATTTCATAGCAAATTTTGGAGTTCCAATGTTGATACTAGTGTGGGCAGGATTGTCGTATGCTGTTCCAAGCAAAGTTCCTTCTGGAGTTCCTAGGAGGTTATTCAGTCCTCATCCTTGGCATTCTTGGGATTCTTGGACTACTATTACTGTATGTTTTCTTTTTCCTCAAAGTATATATTTTAATTATATTTGATTGTTCTTCATTTGCTAATATAATCCCTTACGTAATCCGAGATTTGTGTGGTTTTTGTTCAAATTAACAGTGTAGTACTTCTCTTAATTATAATTTTTGGAAAGTTGACTAGTACACGACTACACGTTACAAGACTTACAACTTCCTCATCTAGAATGCTACTTGAATAGTAAATGTTTTTCTATCATTTATTATGTCAATAAAATCTTTAAAGTCAAAAAGTGCAAGAGGGTCTTTTTACACAAATTACACAAAAAGGCCCTCTATAAAAGGCTACTCCAAATACCTAACTCAAGATACATGAATTGATTCAAGTTTAAACTGAGCCTTGATTCAAATTCGAGCTTCATCTGAGTTCGAGCACAAGCTCGTGTTTAGGATATCGAGTTTGAAACTCGCGAGTTTTTGAGTTGATTCGAGCTTAACTTCGAGTTTTCAAGTTCGAGTCGAGCTTAGCCAAACTTGAGTTCGACTCACATCATTTACTATCATTATGTCAATAAAATCTTTAAAGTCAAAAAGTGCAAAAGTGCATTTTTGTATTAATTACACAAAAGAACTTTTTTTGTTTTAAAAAACCGTAAAGATGCAAGTCTCCGGAAAAAATAAATTACAAAAGATGAATAAAAAGAACTAGAGAATATCTTCCCCCTAATATCATCAGCTAAAATACACAATTAACAGGATGTGGTCTAAAGTACTATTAGAGTTCTAACATGTTTAAGAAACTAGCTAGAGTAAAGGTTATGTTTAGTTCCCAAAAATTTTTCTGATATGAATTTATCTGATTTGATCTAAACTTATTTTTTCTGATCTAATTTGATATGATCTGATCTCATCTAACCTGATTTAATCTGATCTGATCTGATTTGATTTGATTTACAAGATCTTATTTTTTATAAAATATATTATTACTATTATATTATTACTTTGTAATTCATTATTATGCAATACATTATAAGATCTTATTTATAGTATTACTATTATTATCATTTTATTTCTATCACAACTTTTACACAACTTTTAATAATGATAATAATAATAATAATAATAATAATAATAATAATAATAATGATGATAATTATTATTATTATTATTATAATAACAACAATAATAACTATAATCATAATCATAATTATTACTAAAAATAATTATATAACCCAAGTCATTAATTTATAAGAGCACTTATAAAATATTTCACACTTTTCCTTAAAAAAAATGTTTCACACTTGAGAAGTCGGCAGAGTCAACTCTTTTTTCCATATAAAATAAAATAAGATATACAAACAACTATGACTTGCGCAAGAAAGAAATGGATAGTGTGCAACTTCAAATAGCTAGAGAGATTTGGAATTCGGTAAGAAGAGGTATACCGGATCTAAATTTATAATTTGTATCTCGCACTTAGCTTATTTTGAAATGTACTCCAAACTTAGTAGTTTCATTGTCATGAATTTGAGCTATCATATTTTATATATTTCTTATCTTTGCGCCAATCTTATGTTCTTAACACGTGACTTTTAATTTTCTATTATTTAATAACAACAAAATAACTTAAAATAATGACAACAATGACATTTATAATGATAACAACGAGATTAATAATAATTACCAATATTAATAATTAATAAGTACAACAACAACAATAATAATCCTTTTGAACAAATGTACTAGTAATTAGTAAATAATAGTATTAAGAGTAATAATGAGTTTTTAAATATAAACATGACCTGATCTGATTAGATCTGAAATAAGCAAAAATAAGGTGAACTGAACATAGCCTAACTCTAAACATACCATAATTATATTATGGTTCTAATGTAAAGCGAGATATGATCCCATACAACTCGTTTCAAGAGCCTACATTGGTAAAAGAAGAAAGACGAGTTCACTTTATAATGCAAAGGGGCTACTTTCCTTATTATCATATGATTTTAAGGTGTAACTTCCTTTGTCTTATGAAGATTTAAGCTAAGATTAGTTTTTTTTGTAGTTTACGTGTAAAATTTGACTGAATAATTATAACAAACTGTCTGACATTTTGCAGAAAATGGGAGAAGTGAACGTAAGACACATATTTGGCGCATTTATACCTGGATCAATGATGGCAATACTTTTCTTTTTCGAGCATAATGTGGCTTCAAAGATGGCACAGCAAAAGGAATTTAATCTTAAGAACCCTTCTGCTTACCACTATGACATCTTTCTCCTCGGCTTTATGGTTAGTGTTTTTATTTACTCTAGTTGCGAAAGTTTCAAGATGAATAACTCATGTTGTTGACACTTTTGACATCTTCCATCTTATTTTGTTTTGTTATATAAAATTGTTTTAACCAACTACTTAAATAACTAGTTTTACCAAATATATCATGCAATTAGGTAACTTATATATGGTACTCCAGATAATATCTCCTATAACGATTCTAAATCCTGCATGATACAATTAACTAAATCCTTTTCAACCAATCAAAACTTAAAAGTTATGTTCGTTTTTCATAATCAAAACTTAAAAGTTACGTTCGTTTTTCATTAATTCCAAAACCTCTTTATTTTTTCGGGATTGTGAGAGGGTGGAGTGTTCTTTCCAGTTTCATAGTTTCATTAATTTCATCTCATGTTCAACTAAGTGAGTTATGCAATACAACATGTGTATAAGTTCGAAAAAGCACGCACACTTATTATTAGATATAATAATCTATACAAATATATTAAAAGGCGTGCGAAAACAAGAAACTGTGCCACGTGGCGCTCTCCCTAGGGAGTTCTAGTTCATGTAATCCATGTACAATAAATAAATTAAGAAATTGCATAGTATAGGATTTGAATATTTGATCTCAAGACCTCAAGTACATATACTAAAGTTCTAACCACTAAGCTAGATTGTATTTAGTGTTATTATCATAAAGTATTATGTTAATAAATGAAATTTTTTCTAACTAGTTTGAATTCTAAAACCTGCATGGTTGTTACTTGTTGACAGACTTTGATATGCGGGTTTCTGGGACTTCCTCCTTCATATGCTCTTCTTCCTCATTCTCCCATGCACACAAAGAGCCTCGCTGTTCTCAAAAGACATTCACTTCGAAGAAAGATGGTCGAAAGTGCCAAAGAAAGCATACATAAACATGCTACTAACTCCGAAATTTATGGCAATATGCAAGCTGTTTTCCTAGAAATGGACAGGACCAAATCGGTAAGATAAGCTTTGTAGTACGTACTTCCTAGGAAACATGATTTTCTATGTTCAACCAAGCAACTCGAGCACCAAATGACTACTAAGTCTGGTTGCTCGACTCGTCATTGTACCTTTAAAAAAAACTAATTGTTTTCAACTAATGATCAGTTCAGTATTACTGTCAGTTTTCAGTTTTTGGATTTATGAATATAAAAGTCATATTATATAAGAAGTATAATAAACTTAAAATTAGTCGTACTTATATAAAACATGTCAATTTTGAAAACTGACAATAGAAAATTGGAAACTACTTTTTCTCTCGGTAACATATTTTTGTTGTTAGTTTTTTTAAAAAAGAATGAGAAGTAGTGAAAACAAAAAACGATAATAAACGAGCTTGTTTTTGCTGCAATGGAACAAAATCTAATCATGTATGTCTTTGACATTTTATATATTTTTGTAGACAAATAGAGTGGTGAAAGAGCTAGAAAACTTAAAGCAAGCAGTAATGAAGGGAGAAAATGAAGGGAAAGCAACATTTGATCCAGAGAAACACATTGAAAATTATTTACCAGTGCGAGTTAATGAGCAAAGATTGAGCAATTTATTGCAATCTCTTTTGCTTGGATTTTCAGTTTTCGCCATGCCTGCTCTTAAGCGTTTACCCTCTTCTCTTCTTTGGGGTTATTTTGCTTACATGGCTATTGACAGTCTTCCTGGTAACCAATTTTGGGAAAGAATCCGACTTATCCTTATCAGTAAAAGTAGATTTCACAAGTAAGTCCTATGTATATACTTTGAGTTTTTATCTTTCAATACTAGGTTATATACTTATATTCTACTTTAATCTTATGGTTCATGATGGGCCAATTATGACCATTGATTTTCACCTTCTAGCACCACGTAATAGTAGAGGTGATTATGGTCAGGTCGGGCCAAAATTGTGTGCCCAAAACCCGCTATTTCGGGCCAAAATGAACGGTCTTTTCGGGTCAAAATCGGGCCAGGCCGGGCCAAAATAATCAACTCTACGTAATAGTAAAAAATCATGGAAATTGATCATATAACTCTCATCAATCTTAGTATATATGGATAGCAAAATCTTATTACAACATACTCCATTTGTTTCAAAATATAAACATTTTTTTACGAAAATTTACTTTGGCTACAAATATCTCTTATATTATGATAAACAAAAATTATACCATTAGATTTGTCTTGAACAATACGATAATAATAATATTGTTTTCTTATTGTTTTATCGATATGAATTATGAGTAATTAATCGTCCAAGTTCAATCTCATATATCATGCTTGTCTTATATTTTGAAAAGGATGGAGTAGCTCTTTGTAGGTTCATTTCAATAATAATTTGAACATATGGATGCATGCATGACTAATGTCTATATACATAATTTGAGATATAATGATCAAAACAACGCCTAGGAGACTGTAAAAGTCAAACATAAAGTTTATTTGTTGACAGAAATAGTACTATATTTGATGATTTTGGAATATGCACTTGATATTTTTTTACTAATAATTGTATGTAATTTGAAATTTGGGCAGGGTTTTGGAAAAGAACCATCCTTCATACGTGGAAACAGTGCCATATAAATACATTTTGACTTTCACACTATTCCAGTTTACATACTTGCTTCTTTGTTATGGCCTAACTTGGATACCTTTAGTTGGAATAATCTTCCCCTTGCCATTCGTTCTTCTTATAATCATAAGACATCTTGTATTACCAAGGCTTTTTGAGCCGCATCATCTCCATGAACTCGACGGTCACGAGTATGAGGAAGTCGTAGGTGCTTCAAGGCGTTCAATCCATGCTATGTCATCACCATCCTTTAGGGTATGTTCTCGAACGTGTTGAATTTATACATGACCTCTTTAAAATATAGTTTGATACTCTATCACTTCATCACTTCGTATTTAATATAATTGTCACTTTTTTAATCCTGTAAATTGAACTAGGCAACTAGCTAGTATTGTTTGTGGTAATCATGGTCTTACTTTCGTCACATAATTTTTAGTACTAGAATTCTTTAGATCAAAATTGATTTTTTGCTGATTAAGCTAACTAATAAAATTGATTTATGTTACTTGAAAAATTAGTTTAGTTTATATCATAAAGAATAAGGCACGGCCGTACGGGTGCATTTTGTTCACCTTAAAAGATAAGGTCTAGTATTAAATAAGTCTAATGAAAGCTAACCAGGTACAATAAGACATAGACAGAAGGTGAAATTAGGTAACTGATTATGGTCTTACTTTCGTCACATAATTTTTAGTACTAGAATTCTTTCTCTAGGTCAAAATTGATTTTTTGCTGATTAAGCTAACTAATAAAATTGATTTATGTTACTTGAAAAATTAGTTTAGTTTATATCATAAAGAATAAGGCACGGCCGTACGGGTGCATTTTGTTCACCTTAAAAGATAACGTCTAGTATTAAATAAGTCTAATGAAAGCTAACCAGGTACAATAAGACATAGACATAAGGTGAAATTAGGTAACTGATCGCGTCTAATAAATTTAGTTTTTGTTCTGGACTAATATTGCAAAAAATGATGAACAGGAAAATGGCAAGGCTATTGAGAATGTTGGCAATCAAGAACAAATTGAAGAAGATCAATTTTCTGATTCTGAAATATTGGATGAATTAACAACTCATAGAGGAGAACTAAAGATTAGAACTACAAGCTTTCGTAGTGAAAGATGGGCTTCCAGTGGTAGGCCGGAGATGCACTCTAGAGCTATAAGTATGCGAGATGACCGACGATTCAGGGTAAATCCTCTATATATATTAAAATTAGATCGTCTCTTTTAATAATTTTTGTATTATATATGTCATCTCATAATAATATGAGATATATAACATGTTAATATTTTGTTATATACTCGGGTTTATGATGAGCATAGTACACCCAATGCTATTTTTTGCTTATTGCTCATAATTAGTCTTGGGTGTACATAAACTGATGAACACATGGTATACCCGGGTGTATAATGAATGAACTCATTACATGCTAATCTTGTTTTCTTTATTATCATTGAATAAGTATTTGAAACAATAGAAGATTACATTATGCCATTTTCATGTTTAGAGTTTGAACAATTATTTGGTGATTTTAATTAAGCTGTCAGATGATTATGATTGTTAATTAAGCATTTTTTTTATCTAAGCAGGTCTTTCCAGAGGATATTCTATAAACGGAGCGAAGCTAGATGAAGAACCGAAGCGTATATCAGATCACGATACTTTTATATACTTCCTCCGTTCCATAATAAGTGAAACACTTGCTATTTTAGAACGTTTCAAAATAAGTGAAACATACCTTAAATGGAAAAAAGAAAGTTATAAAATGACAAGAATACCCATCACAAACTTGTGTGGTTTGCTTTTCTCTCTCCTCCTTTTGATAAAGAAAAGGGTATTTTATGACTTTTTGGCTTTTGAAAGTGATGTTTATTAAATCTTGTGCCAAATCCCTATGTTTCACTTATTATGGAACGGAGGAAGTATATACTAGCTTAGTTCTATCCTTGTTACAGTATAACAGAAATAAAGATTTTGTTATTCTGTTATAAAGTAGTTAAGAAACTGTTAGCCAGTTTTGGCGCCAAATTCTGTTAAATAGAGAATGTTCTAATCTCTGACATTCTGTAGATCTTTTGTTGTAAGCTGTAGTATAAATAACAAAGGAGCTAATGCTGTAATATTCATTCAGAATATAATACAAATCTCTTCTTCTCTCTTCCTTCTTTATCTCTCTCTATTCCTATCTCAAGTCTGTAGTCTAACAGTTGAAGTCCTTAGACTCCTGTATCAATCCTCAAATTAATAGTTGTTTTGCTTGAATTTTATGGTCAAACTTAGAAATCTTTGGCACATTTTCTCACCATTATAAACATGACTGTAACGTGAATTGATAATTTGATATGGTACTTAATCGACGAGAACTTGATCATTAGACTGTATCATATTGTAGATTTGTAGCCAAGTAGAAATTGTTGATCGAGGGGAAACTGTAATGAATCTCATCGAGGAACAATATTATAGAAGTATAATGCTCTTTTATGTTATAGAAGTGTAAGAGTATTAATAATTTTGCATATTTGTAAATGTATTCATATGTTTGTATTATTCAGTACAAATTGAAATGAATGAACCCTACAAAAGAAGAGTTTTTTCTTCTTGAAATTTACTACCTCTGTTATCTTTTAGATACAACACTAGTTTTGAAGTCAGTGTGTTGCACGGTTTCTTATTTATATTATTTTTTTGCAAGCTTTTTGTTAATATTGTGGTTGATTTTGTGTTGTTGTAAAATGAAATTTTTCAACACCATTTTATTTACATATTTCTTTTGTTCTTTTTCTATTGCAATAATCACCACTTTGGACAGTTTTATCTATTTGGAGTTTTGACCACTCCACTTTTAGTAAAAAAAAACAGCTATAGTTGACAATATTGTCTTTACTTTTTTTTTTTTTTTTGAAAGAGAAATTGCATTAATTGAAGGCCAAACGACATTTACAATAGGTATTAAAGTAAAACAAGATACAATTAAACAAGACTAAATCAAATTCATCTTCGAGAAAACTACAATGAACCAGATCGAACAATACAACGCAGCCCTCTTGTATTTGCTGAATCAAGCAGCTATTGATGAGGAAGTCTATCATTCTGATATAGTTTGGGAAGAACATTCTTGATCGAGTCAGGTTGACCGCATCTGAGATTCCAATACCTTCATGTTGAGTCTCGAACTTCAACGAATGAGAATAATTTTTCATACATAAAAACAAAAGAACCATACTCACAACTCCCATAGGGGAGAAAGAGATTTCCAAAACAGAAACTAAAAACCCCATAACAGGGTTTGAGAAAATCTCATAAAGAGATACTAATTTATTGAACAAAATAAGAAAATAAATTAAAAATTGGAAATAAAAGGGGAAAAGGGGCTTACCATGGATGAAAACATCCATGGCAGCCCCTAATTGATGAAGAAGGGGTAGGAGAGGCCAGGGTTTGAGAGAGAGAAAAAGAGAGGGGAGATATTGCCTTTACTTTATGTTAATAAAATCATCATAAATTACTTATCAAATTGCCTCATAAAGTTGCGTTTACTATATTAAGGATTTACTTATCCCCCTCACTTGTAAATTAAAGGGTACCTCTATGCTAAACTACCCATTGTTTCATTTTCTTAAAAACCATGCCCAAACCCATTGTTGTAGTACAAAAACAACAAATAAAGTATTTGTTATTATACTCTTATTTCTAGATTTTTTTATTGCGATATATAATTTAATTATTTTTTAATATTAAACTAAATATTGTAGCTAACTCTATTGTTAAATAGTATCCCGATAATTGATATGACTAATACAGTTAACACAATTTTAATATGAAGAACGCCCCAATGACACTTGAAATATAGGGTGCTTATAATTAATAAATGCATGACAGAAAAATTATAGAAAACATGTGTCAGTCACAACTTTAACTTTTAATGGCACATAAATACTAACGCATATAGAATGGAAGATGGGAAAGTGAAAAAAGATCATAACGACGGTATCATAAATATAATTAATTAAATATAAAATTGACCTCTACTAATAATCGAAAATATTGCTTAAGAGAAAAATATACCTCTTCATCCATCATGACCATATCAAGACTTGTCAAACTTTCTCCTTTTTTATGATCCGTGACCTCAAATAATCTAGAAACGCAAACCTTGATTTTTCAATTAGTTTAGTAGAATCAAGTTCATGGAGAAAAAAATAAGATTTGACATATAGATATATGTGAAAAAACAAACATGAATAACTATGTATACAATAAATATTCTATGAATAAAATAATAAGTGATTTGAATTGCATAATACGTTCGCAATATCGGTGACAAACTTTCCTTTAATTTGATTCATGTAATGCCACCATGGTATGTTATAGGTTCAAAATTATAAATTTGTATTTTTTATCTTTATATAACTCAATTTTAAAAAGTATGATTTTCAAATTTTTACATGTAAATAAAATAAAGAATAAATAATACGTTATTTTTCATCCAAATAAATAAATTTTCATAAGTTGTAAAACTATATTATATATGAAGCTTATTTCGAAACATACTTCGAGCACTCTCCAATGGTAAAAAAAAATTATAATATTGCGAATTTGTAACAAAAGTTATATTGAGTTTACATAGTATAATAATTTAGGTTGTCTATCTAAAATCAGAATGTAATGTTCATTTATTCAAAACACCTTATATATATAAGTGAATACTATGTTTTTTTTAAGAATAAAATAATTAAAAACAATAACATGACATGCTTAGATGGAGCTCTCTATAATATTCTAAGTTTGTTTTTAAAAATCAAACTCTAATTTTTTCATCATCCAAAATTCTAATATATATGTAACTTTATCGTTATAAATTTTAGTGTTTGTTATAACAATAAATTTTACTTAATAAATTTGTTGCAATACTAATTGTTTTGGTTCAGCGGAGCAATTAAAGTTGGGGTTATGAAAGATAATATGTCTAATTTTGTAAATTGGACCAATTATAAAATGCTATAATCACATGCTGTACACTATACTTATAGCTTAATTATTATTATATTTATCAAAAGAAAGACTAAAAAATATCTTACCATACATCTAATTAAACATATTTTCATGAGTTGTAAAACTATATTGTAGATAGTTCTCATTTTGAATCATATTTCAAGCACCCTCCAATTGTAAAAATGATAATGCTTTGAATTAGGTAACAAAATTTACATAATATAATAATTTAAGTTACTTATTCAAAACTAAATGTAAATTTCTCCATATGCAAAACTCCTTTTATATATTTAAATATGTGTAGAACTTTATTTAATTTTTTATTATATTTAAAATAAAAATTAATGATATGACAATCGTACGTGATACTCTCTATTCATCAGTTGTAGAACTGTATTGTATATAGTTATTATTTCGAAACATATTTCGAGCATTATCCAATGGTACAAAAATTATAATATTCCGAAGTACGTAGCAAAAGTTTTACGCAAATTACATAATACAATAATTTAAGTTGTTCATTCAACACGAAACTCGTTATCCAAAGGTATTTAAATCTATGTATAGAACACTAGTTTTGTAAAAAAAAAAAAAAATTGATGACATGACAATCCTACGCGTGACGCGCTTTATTCATACTCCCTCCGTTTCCTAAAGATCTTCCCACTTACTGTTCCTACAGATACCAAGGAAAATCAAGTTGTGTGGGGCATGGTGTGAGTAAAGTAGGAGAGAGAAAGGGGTTAAATAAATAAACAAATAAAAAGGGGTTAAAGTAGGAGAGAGAAAGGGAGTAAAATTGAATTAATAATGTAATGGTGGACCATATGATAGTGACATGAGAGGGTAAATAGGGAGATTTGTTTTGCCAAATAAGGAATAAAGCAAAAGAGGGAAGATCTTTTGGAAACACCCTTAAACGGAAAGAGGGAAGATCTTTAGGAAACGGAGGGAGTAAATTGTAGAACTATATTGTATATGGAGCTTATTTCGAAGCATATTTTGAGCATTATCCAATGATACAAAAACATAATATTTCGAATTATGTAGCAATTTAATACGAAACTCTAATTTTTGCTTATCTAAAGCTCATTATATGTATTTAAATCTATGAACAACTCTATTCTTGTAAAAAAAATAAAATAAAATTGATGATATGACAATCCTATGTGACGCGCTCTATGTTCTCGAAAAGTAGTTCCTCCTTTGTGTATATATATATATATATATATATATATTTGACCGGATAAGTTAGCTAATTTATTCATCTGTAATCAAATCTAAGGACTGAGATTACAAAATTATGAGCCTCTAAAGCACTTCCTTTAACCACACTCTCGTCTCAGATATATACTAGTTATTAGGCTCGGGCTATGCCCCAGGTAAGAAAATTTTCATTTATTAATATTGTACTTTGATATAATAGCACTAAATACTACCTGGTCTTGTGGTTAAAACTTTAGTACATGAACTTGAGGTCACGGGATCAAAACCTATATCATACAATCTCATATTCCTTAATATATTAATAAATAAATAGTCTCATTGAAAATACATTAATAAAACGGTTTTTTGCGTTTCCTCTAAAAAAAACCCTTTTTAAAAAAACTACTCTACAATTTAATACTAGGGCTTTTTCAGTGAAAAACTCTACATTCTTATTTCTTCGCTTCACTCACACACGCCAATTCGAACTGAAGTTTCGTATTTTCTCTCTCCTCTTCCTCTACCTCTACCTCCTACCTCGTGCTCGAATTGCAGAAGCTCGTTTCAGGTTCTTCTTTTGTTCCTTAAAGTAATCTACTTGTTCGGACGATTTTTGTTATTGTTGCGAATTTTGGTGTCAAATTCATGCCATTGTTTGTTTTTATGCGGTTGTTATTGTTTGTTTCATGAATTCAACCTATTTGTTTCTTTATCTCATATACTTGGTTATTTCATGTTTTTATGATTCGAATTTCTGTGTATAACTTGTTAATTCATGTTTGTTTGTTTCATGGAACTAAATGATAACAAAATTTATGATACAATTTGTAAATGGGAATATTTTCATGCCATTATTCACTTGTTCTTGATTATTTCATCACATCAATTTTTCAAGTGTTGTCATCCCTGGGCTTATGTATTGAATCCAAATAAAAATGTTTTAATTGGATATTGGTGGTAAAACTTATGTACTGAATCCAAGTAAAAAATGTTTTATTTTGGATATCGATTGTAAGACTTATGTATTGAGCAATTTATGCCAACTTTTTCCCCCTACTTTGAGTTTGTTGTACGTCTGTACCCCAAATTCAAATTCCTCGGTCTGCCACTGCCTCTAGCAATCCCTAATTAGTTGCGATTTGCGAAATTTGTTAATTCAATTTGGGGCTAATGCCGAAAAAAAGCTCTGATTGATTTTGTATAAACTTTGCAATCACACTGTATTCACTTTGATTGTCGATTAAGAAGGTAAGATTCTCCATTTTTTCTTGTCGTAATTTTGTTACCCCTCTGGTAAATAGCTTCGTTTTTAGGGTTCATCAATTTGAATTACAATATTGTAAATTACTAATACAATTGCAGAAAATCAGTCCTCGTGCTAGAATTTGGAATTTTGGTTACTTGCTAACGTGCTTCAATAGTGCTTTGTGTTATTTTCTGCAATTTGTGCTAAATTTTAGCTTTTGATAACTAATTGAACTTGAAGTTTTAATGTTATGTTTAAATTTGGATTTGAGGTTATATTGTTGGACATGATTTACTTCTGTTATGTTAGTGGAATGGACTTTGACTTAGTGAGTTATTGGCTTCTGTATGTTCTGGTTTGCTGCTGTATTGGATTTTTTTCACATGTTGTTTTATTATTGAAATATACTTTAAAATCACTCAGTCATTTACTGTATGTAACATATAAGCTCATCAGCAGCTGTCTTTTTGTTTGGAAACATGACAATACTCCATCATACACACTTTTTTTTCTTAGTCAAATTAGAACTTGTGTTTGTAAGTTGCTCACATGTTATTACATGTAAAAATACCCTTTTGAGGTGACCCGTTAGCAACCACTTTTTCTTGGACTCGACGCTTACGGCCTTACCCACTTAGCCCCGACCCTGCTGACAATTTCAGGTGACCCGCTAACAACCCCCCACTAAAAAACCGCCCCGCCCCGCCCCGCCCCGCCCAATAACCAGAAGTTCTTCGGTATGTCATAAACTTGATAGATAAACTGTTTACTCGTTTGTTTGTTTTTGTCTTACAGGAATTTCGTGTAGTAGTTTTCAAGGTGATAGTTGAGCTACTATCCTTTCCATATCTGTCTTCAGAATGTTTAAGCCAGAAATCTGGAATTAATGCCCTGATGAAGAATTTGCTGCTATTTCTGGGAGCTAAAAGTATCAAAAAATTAGGTCTCAGAATTAGAAAAGTTGTCTAGTTTAATGATGTTTGTCGTGACTTCCCAATAAATTGACGACTGAATGTATGTATATGCTTGTCCTAATTTGTTGTTTGTATTTATAGATGGATCTGTACATACTTGGGATGGGTGTAGTGGTAGTTAGAGTCTTAGAGGCCATCGGTTTGTTACAGGATCGTTGGTGTTTCCTTTATATGTAAATATGTCTATGAGTTCAACACCTAATATGTTCTTATTATGTATCACTTTCTATGAAGCTTTTATTGCTGGATCATTGTTCTGAAGCTTTCAAACTGAATGATGTTTTTGCGCCTCTAATTTGCACTTGCTTGAAGGAAGAAAAGAAAATAAACTTGGAATTGTAGAGCTGCGTATTAAGTATTAACCATTATTTAGCTTGGTGCAGAACTAGTTGGATGCCTCGAAAACCACGAAGAAGTGGCCAGTTGGTACCTCGGCCTTTTGCATTCTCTCCATTTGCTCGCGCAGTCACTAGAGCTGCAACAGCTTTCTCATCGAAGAACAAAGTTTCAAATTCGAAATGTGACAGAATGTCTTCATCCAAGTTATTAGGTGTTGTATTAACTAAATATTCGTTCTATATTTGAGAAGGTGACATGTGCTTTAAGTCTGTGATTTGCAGTCCATGTGCCCGATCTAACTTGACTTCTGAAAATCTTTTCTATGTAAATTCTCAGCTGATGGGACTAGAAAGCACAGTTTGAGAGAAGAAGATCCAGAATTCGAATCATCTGGAGAAGAACAAGAGGCATCTGAAGTAAGCATTATTGGTTGTTGTTACAGAAAAGCTCAGCTGAATGTTATCAATGTTTTAAGCTGGAATGCTGGATATTTGCATAAGCCTTAGTTTCTGAACCTTTTGCCCTATGTTTTTGTCCCCTGAGAAGGAAATTGTCCAGGCAGATTTTGCCTTTTTTGACCCAAAGTCTGATGACTTTCATGGAGTGAAGACATTGCTACAGAGCTATCTTGATGATACAGAGTGGGACTTGAGTGGTTTTGTAGACATAATTCTGGCGCAAACAACAGTTGGCACTGTAATCAAGATAGAGGATGATGAAGATGAGGGATTGTTTGCAGTTCTTACAGCTTTGAACTTGGGAAGATATAAGGTAACAAGTGTTTAATTTTCAATTTTATAAATGCATGGCGTGTCCCTCTATTCATTTTGGGCCATTAAACTACATGAGTAGTCAAATTGCACTAATACATATAGCACAAAATCCATAGTCTTGTCATTATTTTTTTTAAATTGATTATGCTGAATGCCTCAATCAATCAACAAGGGTCTGTTCGATACGATGCTAGCTTTCAGATTTTGGTTCTGAGATTGAAATGTTAATTGATATGAGATTTTATAACATGGTTGTAAATCTTGGAATTGGTCGTGATTACAGAACCACTATTGCGATGGTTTGTGGCCTAATATCCTGGTTGTGGTAGGCTCAAACCTTTAAATGTGGCCGGTCACGAAGCGGTGAAAGGCCAAGAGTTAATACCATGTTGCATAATGAAGTTATATTTAGACTACTACTAACATTATTTATCAAACCATACAACAGAAAGTACTTTATCTTCTTTCCAAGACCTATTTTTTTAGTCTTGAGAAAAATGTAAACGACAGATGATAAAGAACAAGCCTATTAATGATTTTTGGTTTTTTTGTAATGCTAGGATTTGAAGTGTATTACTGAAGTTAAAGACTACTTGCTTAAAGCATGTGAGGAAAAGAGTTTAGTTGGTGAGCTAAAAGGACTCCTAGAAGACCAAGCCAAGCATGTTGGTCTAGTTGTTTCCCAGCGTGTCATGAATCTTCCTCCCCAACTTCTGCCACATTTTTACGATGCCCTTTTTGATGAAATTTCATGGGCTACAGAAGATGAGGTTAGATGACTTCTATATTATCTGCAGATGCTTGCCAATTTATTCCTTCTGTTTTAATGGATTCTGTTTTGCAATGATTGAAGCCAACAGAAGATCTCCGTAAATCATTTCGCTTCAAACATTACCTGCTGGTCACGAAAATATACAAGGTACATATCTCAAATATGTGTTCACTTCTGTTGTTTGCTCTTTGCCTTCTTGACACTCTCATTTCATTTGACTATATAGTGTTTGTCACATTCAATTATCTTTTACATTCTCTTGCTGTTCTGTTTGGTGAAGAGGATTGCACAAACTAGGAAGGGATCTACTAGTAGAAATGACGAAGATATAATATATGTAAAGCCAGAAGATGAACTTTTCTATGAGGTTTTCCTCAATCCCTGCTCTTTTTCAATTTAGAAATTTTAGTACTTTGGCGTCCTGTTTTTGATTATACTTTATGGGGTTTTCAGCTTTGTTCGTGGTCCTTTACTTTCCCCTTGCACATTCAGCCGCCAACAACTCAAGAGGTCAGTTTGATGAATTCTGAAATCACATAATTTTTTGGTATTCACTTTTTCTTTCTCTTAATATCCCTTTTCATTCCACTGGTACGTTATTGCTCTTTATTGATCTAAATAAATGTATTTCCTTTCTCACCCTTGCATACTTTTAATAACCATTTTAGTCTTCGAAGATGATTTTTTTTTCTTTTTTTGATAATCTAGTGTCACTCACAACTTTTGCTTCTATGTCTTGGTAATTATGACTGCAGTTGAGAAACTATCGGCTCATAGGACTGGTTATGGCTGTAAAGGCGGATAAAGCACCAGCATTCCGACAAAAATTGCGATCTCTAATAGACGACTCTTGAGATCAATCTTAGCCTACAGGTACTATTCGACATCTTTAAAGCTTACATGTCCTATTCTTTGCGTTTCACCTGCATTTCACTTGATATGTGTTGGCAACTCTTTTTTCAGTTAGTACTTCATGTGTTCCTCAATAGTTGCAAGACTTGCAACCAATGCACAACTTAAGCCATCAGTATCTTCAAATATTCATTAGTAAAATTTCTTAGAAGGTACTCTGAAATATGCATTGAGGGTTTCAGACTAATTCAACAACATTTTTACATTTCTTTCATATATACAGAATAGGTGAAAGTCATTAGTATATGAATATTTAAACGTCAAAGTATTGCACGATCTAGATCTAGAATATACTACCTCTGGTCTTTATTAGTTTATCCATATTTTAAGAAAGAGTGTTTTAACAATTTTACTACCAACTCAGGTCCGTCGGGAGCATGGTGATGCCAGAACTGTTCTTCAGCAAACAGATTAAATACACAGGACATCTTTCCTGTTATTTCTTGTATCCTTGGATGAGTTTGCTGGATGGTTGCTATGCATTTTTGCCGAAGTTTTTAGTCTTATGTTACTTAAACATTGACCCATGAACGATTTTGTTCAATCACAATTTTGTTTATCCAAATTTTCGCATTTCTATTTGTAAAAGCATACACTTCTGTAGTTCTATCACACAAAAGAGCATGTATCCTATGAACTTTGTTTTGGTAAAAAATGGTGTAAAATTCTTGTACTGGTAGTTTTGCTTCTCAGTTTTTTCACTTTAGGCGTAGTTTGGCTGCTTAAGATTCACAGAATGCCTACTATTGTGTCAGTTGAGAGAGGATTGCGGCGTGATGGCAATATGAACTTGCCCTCTCTACCTTCATGAAAACTTAAAAGAAGCAAACCAAGCTACACTACTACACTAGCAGTACTTGATTTTTGAGAAAAATTATCACAACGGTTAATTGGTTATAATTAGCATAAATAATTGTCTTTACTAGCAAGCATATGAACATTTGATTCATTATCCCTTCCCTTGAAAGGTAAATTATAGAACCTTACCCTCATGGGAAGTAATTTAGAGCGCGTACCATTGTTTAGTATCTCGCTTAGACATAGTCACATAGAGCGTTTTTGTCAAAGTGCCAGGGTCGTCCCTCCATTATTCTTGCTTTGCCACGACAATTATTACCGAACCCTTTATTATTTATAGTCAAATAAAAACTTTTTTATTTAAAAAATGAAACTTAAACTATTTTTAATGAACTTAACTTATAGTACTATACTAATATTAGATTTAAGTCATTTAATTTATATTCTCTTCTTTTTTTTAATCAAATCACATTTTCTTTTTGGTTCGTTCTTGTTAATACTATTGTCCTTTTTGTTCTTGTTTACATGTCTCATTTACTTTCTTCTCTTTTCCCACTCATGTCATCCACCTTTTAATAATTTAGCACTTTTTAGTTTCTCTCCCATTTTCAATTCTCTCGTCACTTTTTCAGTTTTTCTCTTATACTTTTTAACTTCATCCTCTGCTAAAGTAAAATGAATAAACTAAGAAGAAACAGAGGGAGTAGTATTTTGTTAAACTGGAACATTTATAAACTTAATTTTATTTATTCCAAAAACTTGTTATATGTCGAGGCAATACTCATAGAGTTGCACCTTAATCATCTCATCAACATGTCGATGCTGAACAAATACCAGTCATTAATTATTTCCGACCAAAAGGCATAAAAGGAATATGGAGCATAAAAGAGATAAACTATAAAATTTTCTTCTCAAAGCTTAATTATTTTATAAATTTTTGCGCCACAAAACTCAATAATCTTAAATAATGAAACTGCCATGCATACACATACACATTCACATACAAGCATGATCCTATAATGCACATGGACTGCCTTAAAGATTAAGGTCCTTAATTGATTCATTGATCCTTTCAATTTAATTTAATATAATCTCTTAAAGTTGAATATGAGATAATACCTGATTTATGTTTCGTTCGTATCTGATGTTTGTTGACCCATTTTGATAATCCTACAATTAATTAGTCAAATTATTTTTGGGTTTGTCTGATTCTATAGAGAAAAATATTATTGATATTATTGGGATTACATATTATTTTGCACTTTCTTGGAGGTTTCACAAAAAAAATCCAAACATTTCTGCAAATCTAAACTTCCATGTGCTTCATGCACGTGAAATAGTCCCATATGGATTAATATCATTTTACGGTGATTCATTGGAACATATTATTGTTGGACCCTTTGGAATCTCATTGCTTCAACTTTGGTCCATCTATTATTGTATTTTATGAATTTGATAACCAATGACCAAAAAAAGTGGTAAAGCTAGTTTAGTTAATTACTGTTACCAAGTATGTAGTCATAGCTTAGAAATTGCTGTAGTAAGTTTTTCTTTTTATTGTATATTTGTATGTGAATTATATGAATTAAAAAATTTTAATGGAGAGCTACACGTGACACTGTTTTTTGTTTAGAAAGGCTTTTTAATATATTTGTATAGATAATTAGAATTTATTTTTTGAATGTGATGAGAATTCACCCTTATTTTAGTTTTATCAATAATCGACTAAATAAATACAATTTTGTAGAAACTTTTACCAAATATTTAAGTAGTGTGAGATAATTCATAATGCATCTCAGGTTTCATTATCCACATTTTAAGTTAAATTATACAAGAATGTTAAATCTATTAATTATAACTATATGTGTTGATAAATACTCTCTTTCGATAAGTTTCTTTTTTTTAATTAAATGTGTCGATATACATTAGAGTTGATTGATTTTATTTAGTGATCGAGCTTAAAACAATTGATCACAATATCTACTCGCCTAGCACCACTCTGAGCTCTATTTATGAACACCTAAATATTAAGGAAAAAAAAGAAACTTTAAAAAAGCGATCTTGTTTTCCCTCGTCAACACATTTTAACCATTTATGCAAGAACTGGATTTTCCAACTCCTCGAAGAATTGAATCTTATTCCGGACCCTCAATGACATTTAACATCTAGCGAATATGTTAATTCGTAAAAAACTTCACTTCAATCAACAAGTTTCTTATAATTTTTTCTATAGTAGTAGTTGGACCATTTCCACATCATCTTCGTTAAAAATTATTCATAGAAATATATTGTACGAATCAATCACGTAGTAGTTTGTCATGAAGCATGCATAATGAGTAGGTCTTTAAAGAACGGATGGAAAAGAAAAGTGAGTAGATCATAAAAAGGAATCGCGTCAATTTTGTTAAATGGTCTTAAACTCTTAACTCTTCATCTCCTAGCAGAAGTATGTTGATGGTTGAATCTTCTTCACTCTTCAGCTAACAGCAGCTTATAACTTTCAAACTCTTTAACTTTACATACCATCTATATAAGTGTTATCAAGTTTTCTCACACACACAAAAAAAGTGTATTAATTACCAAGTTAGACATTGGTCGCATAAATATCTAGTGTTAAGAGTAGAAGATTGTGATTACCAAATTTAATGCACAGGTCAAAGATAGAAGACAGATATGCTCATATGCCTAGATGAGCAGAATAGCAATGCAACGATAAAGATGGTAACCTAACATGTGATGCTTTTATTTGGTTTTCCCCACACAATTACTATATAATTACAGCAGAAAAAACCCTGGTTTTACGCATCTACTAACAACAATTGCGGGATTACGCTGACTTCCAAGCATTATGTCTCAATATAGATCCTCTCGTCCAAGATTTTCTACACAGCAACTGCAATACGTTAGAAGTATATTTAATCCTTTCATGACAATCATTGATCTTTTGAATGGGGATCGGAATAGTTGTGTCATATACTTACATAAGATGGATTACTATTGGATGTTTTCCTCATTATTGTATAGGATTTAAGACCAAAAGTTAAACATTTAAGATAGAAATAAACAAACTTAAGGTGCATAAATAGATAAAAGAGTACAATAACGAACACTAATATACGTGGAAAACACACACATCACTAACAAGTAGAGCAAAAAATCACCACTATTTGATTGAAATAAAAAAATTGGCTAGTATCAAAAGGAGGTTTTACACTATCACTAATTAGTAATAGCATTAGCTCCTCTAGCATATAATGTGGTATATTCTCTCTTCTTTCTCTTATGTGTGACAACTTACGCGCTTAATGTTAGTAATCTTTCACCATTGTTGTTGTGGTTCTCCTAAATAACGAACCAATTATCTCCTACTATGTTACCATAACAAGTCTACTTTAAACTATGTGTCGAACCCATATGATACAAGTTAGGGAAGGAAGTGGGACGGGTCCCGTCCCATCCCTATTCAAATGGGACAGGGATGGGTCTAGGTTTGCCGTGATAGGGCGGATATTAAAATCGTACCCGCAATGGATGGTGGAGCGGGTGTAGATTATATGCTATACCAGCCACATCCCCCCTGCCCCACCCTATCCCAGACGTGACTTGTAGCATTGCATGGGTGCTTGACACCATTTGTGTTGCCTCGAAAAGCCTCCAAACACCCTATTTGTTCATTTCTCGTGAAACCTAAAACTATCTCGAAATGGACATAAAGACATCCATATATTCGTTCCAAGCCACATGACTTCTTTCCAATGACCTCCCATGTTCTTAGGAGGCACCTTATGGTGTTCGGAGCTCGGGCCTGGAAAAGTCCGAAAGCGTCTTCAATTTTGGCTGTTTTTGGGACGTTTTTGGACTTTTCGTGCCTGGTCATATTTTCTCACAAAACATTCCTAGGAGTGCCGACGTGACTTGTAACGTTGTCCGGGTCCTTGGCACAATTTTCATTGTCTCGGAAAGCCTCTAACACCCCATTTATTCATTTCTCATGAAACCCAAATTGCATTGAAATGAACGTAAAGACATCCACATATTCGTTTCAAGCCACATGACTCCTTTCCAATGACTTACCATGTCCCTAGGAGGCATTCCGTGGCATTCGGAACTCGGACTCCGGGAAAGTCCGAAAGCGTGTATTATAACCTTCAATTTTAGCTGTTTTTGGGATATTTTTGGACTTTTCCGGGATTGGTCACATTTTCAACCGAAAAGTTCCTATGAAGGCCAAAGTGTCTTGTAACGATGCGCGGGCGCGTGACACCATTTGTGTTGCCTCGAAAAACCTCTAAACACCTCATTTGTTCATTTCTCGTGAAACCTAAAACTGTCTCGAAATGAACGTAAATGCACCCACATATTCGTTCCAAGCCACATGACTCCTTTACAATGACTTAACATGTCCCTAAGAGGAATCCCGTGGCTTTCGAAGCTTGTACCTCAGGAAAGTCCTAAAGTGTGTATTATAACCTTTAATTTTGTTTTTTTTGGGAACATTTTTGGACTTTTCCGGGCCTAACCATATTTTCTCCCGAAACGTTCCTACGGAGGCCAAAGTTACTTGTAACGATGCGCGGGTTCTTGGCACCATTGGTGTTGTCTCGAAAAGCCTCTAAACACCCCATTTGTTCATTTTTCGTGAAACCTAAAACTGCCTCCGAATGAACGTAAATGCATCCATATATTCGTTCCAAGCCACATGACTCCTTTTCAATGACCTCCCATGGCCCTATGAAGCATCCCGTGGTTCGAAACTCGGACCCCGAGAAAGTTTGAAAGCATGTATAATAACCTTCAATTTTGGATGCTTTTGGGACATTTTTTTGACTTCTCTGGGCTTAGTGATACTTTCTCCCGAAATATTTCTAGGAGTGCCGACGTGACTTGTAACATTGCGCAAGTCCTTGGTACAATTTGCATTGCCTCGAAAGCCTCTAACACCCCATTTATTCATTTCTCGTGAAACCCAAATTGCATTGAAATGAACGTAAAGGCATCCACATATTCGTTTCAAGCCACATGACTCCATTCGAATAACTTACCATGTCCCTAGAAGGCATTCCGTGGCATTCGAAACTCGGACCCCGGGAAAGTCCGAAAGCGTGTATTATAACCTTCAATTTTTGTTGTTTTTGGGATAATTTTGGACTTTTCCGGGCTTGGTCAGATTTTCAACCGAAAAGTTCCTACGAAGGCCAAAGTGTCTTGTAACGATGCGCGGGTGCGTGGTACCATTTTTGTTGCCTCGAAAAGCCTCTAAACACCCCATTTGTTCATTTCTCGTGAAACGTAAAATTGCCTCGAAATGAATGTAAAGGTATCCATATATTCGCTCCAAACCACATGACTCCTTTCTATTGACCTCACATGTCCCTAGGAGGCATCCCGTGGCGTTCGGAGTTCGGACATTGAGAAAGTCCGAAATAGTGTATTATAACCTTCAATTTTGGTTATTTTTGGGACATTTTTGGATTTCTCCGGGCCTGAACATATATTCTCCCGAAACATCCTAGGAAAGCCGAAGTGATTTGTAACGTTGCGCGGTTGCTTGACACCATTAGTGTTGCCTCGAATAACCTTTAAACACCCAATTTGTTAATTTCTCGTGAAACCTAAAACTACCTCGAAATGAACATAGATGCATCCACATATTCGTTCCAACCCACATGACTCCTTTCCAATGACCTCCCATACCCCTAGGAGTCATCTCGTGGCGTTCGGCGCCCGGGAAAGTCCGAAAGCTTATATTATAATTAACCTTCAATTTTAGCTGTTTTTGGGACAATTTTTTACTTCCCTCGGCCTGGTCATATTTTCTCCCGAAATATTCCAAGGAGTGCCGACTTGACTTCTAATGTTGCGCAGGTGTTTGGCACAATTTGCATTGCCTCGAAAAGTCTTTGAAAATCCCATTTGTTCATTTTTCGTGAAACCCAAAATTATCTCGAAATGAACAAAAAGCCATTCACATATTCGTTCCAAGCCACATGACTCCTTTCCAATGACCTCCCAAGTCCCTAGGAGGCATCTCGTGGCATTCGAAGCTCTGGCTCCGGAAAATTCCAAAAGCGTGGATTATAACCTTCAATATTAGCTGTTTTTAAAATATTTTTGGACTTCTCCAAGCATGGTCATATTTTCTTGAAACGTTCGTTCCTAGGAGAGACGACGTGACTTGTAACGTTGCGCGGGTATTTCGCACCATTTGAGTTGCCTTGAAAAGCTTTTGAACACCTCATTTGTTCATTTCTAGTGAAACCCAAAATTGCCTCAAAATGATCGTAAATGCATTCATATATTCCTTCCAAGCCACTTGATTCATTTCCAATGACATCCCATGTCCCTAGAAGGCACCCCGTGCCGTCCGGATCTCGGGCCACGAGAAAGTACGAAAGCGTGTAATATAACCTTTGATTTTGACTGTTTTTGGGACATATTTGGACTTCTCCGGACCTGATCATATTTTCTCCGGAAACATTCCCAGGAAAGCCGATGTGACTTGTAATATTGCGCAGGTGCTTGATACATTTTTGTTGCCTCAAAAAAGACTCTCAAATTTCATGTTATGTACCGTATATGTCTAACTGCAAAAAATTTGGACGTGAACCCTAATTTGGCAACAAACTTCCAATTAAATGATGATTCTGACCACCTATTATGAAATTATATGGTCCCTGTCCTTGATCAGGTGGTGCTTGGATTTTCCCTCCCATCAGGCGCGCACTAGCTCGAACCCGCCTAAATTTTCCGTGGGCCGAACACCCCTTTCCTTTGTTTTTAGCCTAAAATTGTCAAAAATAAAAAAAAACATAAAATACCAGCTTGGCCTGCAGGAAGCACGATTCCGGCCCGTGGACAAAATCTGAAAATTCCAGGCCTGTCCCGCTACGACCCGCCACTCATGGGCTCGGGCCTGTCATTTTCCTCAAGCCCGCGGGCCGATCCCGTAAACAGGCCCGACTCGGGGTGGGGATGGGTTTAAATACGTACCTGGTGGGGAGGGGATGAGTTTAAATACGTACCTGGTGGAGCGGGAATGGATCTGTAACTTTTCCCTTGCAATGAGTGTGGATATATCATACTCTGCATTCGTCCCGCCCAATTGCCATCCCTAATGTAAGTATTAAAAAAAATGGAATTACTACCTAGCAGCTACCAAGTGAATCAAAATACTGAACTGTGTTCTGTACAAAATATGTGGATGTTTAATTTACCAGCTTTAGGCCTTGAATTGATCATGTCCTATTATGCAAAATCAATAAACATTCAATATAACGCGGTTAACTGTTAGCCTAACTTCCAACTAACAGTAACTGTCATCAATTCTCTGTAATTAAGTAAACATTTACAGTACGAGTTATATATTACTCCACTCGATAACTAACTAATATGCCTTATTATAATGGGAATCTTCTACTTGATTAGTGTCAGTTGTCAGTCCAAAAATCAATGGCATTGCATGTTAATTTCCAACAAAGTTAAGCCCTTTCTCATATCTCCAAACACATATAAACTCCTTGCCACTCTCTCATAATTTCCACAACTACTGTACTCTTCGATCTTCTCTCTCTTGCTTCACATTTTTATCTTCTTTCCCTCTCTACAATATGCTTAAACTCACAGGGTTTGTGCTGCTACTATTAGCCTCCAACTTGTGTGTTTCATTTGGAGGTGCGTTTTTTTTTTTTCTTTTATAGTTTTACTTTACGCATAGTAAACTATATACTTTCTCCGTCTCATTTTATAATTTCCCGTCTCATTTTATAGTTTCCGTATTCCATTCAAGCTAAATCATGTAATATGCTTCTTGTCGAAGATACCTTAATTCAGTTTAATGCTAATAATTGTCTATGTAGGTATAGCAATAACAATATCTTGAGGTGGCATTTAGAAACAACTTTAAAACTATGAGTTTAACATAGAAAAAAATGGCATCCTTAAACATCAATCTCTTGGGGATAAACAAAATAAACTTATGTCCTATATAGCAATAAAACAATGATATGAAGTGGGGGGAACTTCTAGGCAAATTATTACTCGTATCTTATTTTTGGAGCAATTAA
Source organism: Beta vulgaris subsp. vulgaris (assembly GCF_026745355.1). Lineage (NCBI taxonomy): Eukaryota > Viridiplantae > Streptophyta > Magnoliopsida > Caryophyllales > Amaranthaceae > Beta > Beta vulgaris. The sequence goes on from NC_079210.1 coordinate 51,063,197, forward strand.
CGTAAACGTACCATTCCTACCATGTAAGAAATATTAGTAAGAATTTACGCCGAGAAAAATGCAATTACTATATGAAGAATGAGATTACTTCCTCTTTCAAATATAAGGCATTCACGTTTTATGAAAATTTGCTTTGACGACAAATATCAAATACGGTTAATAAAAATTATGAAAATTATACCGTTGGATTCATCGTGAAAAACACTATAATAACATTATTTTTCAAAAAATTCTATTAACATCAATTGAGAGTAATTAACGGTCAAAGTTCGACCTTGGACATCGTGCGTGCCTTATATTTTGAAACGGAGGGAGTAGTAGTTATCATATTTTCTACTCTCGAGACTTGTTATATGCTTTTTTTTTTTTGGTTCAACACTTTGATTTTTGCACTAGTTACAAAATTCACATTTATTGTATTTTTTTTATTGATGTATAAAAACAAAAATGATCATATAAAATGTTTTTACATTTGTTTCAATGAGTATTTTCGTGATATCAACTTTCTATTTTACAAATATTAAATTAGATATATTGATAGTGAAAGTTGTGCATTGGCAAATGTGAAAGTCAAACTGTTGCACTTATTTATATACGGTAAGTAGATGTTAGTTAACGTTAGGTACTTCGTACTTGGCATATGCGATGGCCATATTATTCTACTTTTAGATTTATCTAGTGGATAATTAGGATAGAAATTTACTATTATTCGTTATAATCTACTAATAGAAGTAATATTGATAACACGTTATCAGGTAGATCTCGAATTTCAAGTTCATGTGTGTCGGTAGATCTAATTAGTGAATTTTATATTCTAAAATACATGTTTCTGGCTACTTTATATACTAGCATATTATGGTTTGAACTTGACTGATTATTTTAAGGCTTCTTAATCAGAAAGAGGGAGACTAAGCATGTTGACGACAATGATTAATCTCATAAAACTCCAATACCTTAGGAGAAACATTAAACATATAAAATACTAATCATTTTGGCTAAAAATATTAATATAATGGTTTACCTCAAATTATTACTGTAAATCATAGTGCTACTCATTTGGAAAATATTTATTTCATAATATAGAGAATTATTATTATTATTATTATTATTATTATTATTAATATTATTATTATTATTATATTATTATTATTATTATTATTATTATTATTATTATATTATTATTATTATTATTATTATTATTATTATTATTATTATTATTATTATTATTATTATTATTATTATTATTATTATTATTATTATTATTATTATTATTATTATTATTATTATTATTATTATTATTATTATTATTATTACTACTATCCAATTAGTTGATTCATAAAAAATTTTCTGTTTCATAGATATTGTATACCTTTTTTTTTTATTTTGATTTGTATCATTTTATTGTCTTCTTTGGTTACAAAAGTACATATTTACCCTATTGAGTTTTTTTAGAAAATTTCCCACTATAATTTTGTGAGGGGAAATTTCTACTATATTAGCTTATAACTTGGCTTAATACTTCTTACTAAATATTTGATGTGCTTAATAGTATTTGTAAAAATATAACATGGAAAATATATTTTGAGGAATGGAGATAATTTCTTTTTTTTTTTTTAAATGTGAGGAATGGAGATAATTTCGTAATAGCAATAATTAATCACACATTTACTGTATTAAATAGCATACAACGCATGAGTAGTTGGAGCATAGTACATTCTTAGGTGTAAAATGTATGTAAGCCATGTTATGTTATGTGGGATGTCAGAGATTTTAGATTTGGTTGGACGAGTAATACCTTTACCCACATGCTCACATGCTCAATTATGTTTAATATCTTCTTAGATTTCCTGAAATTTCATTAATCTCATCATTCCCCTCTTCCGATGTCTTTCATATCCTTAGACCTTAATGTATAATGTACTATACATACAATAAGACATATCGTGGGGAAACCAAGGATGTCTTGGCCTAGTGGTTAAGATTGAGGTGCTGTGAACGATAGGTCACAAGTTCGAATCCCCCCTCCCCTTCTTTGTACTTTGTACTGCCTTCATGGCTCATATGGATCAAAAAAAAAAAAAAAAAGACATATCGTGGGGAGGTAATACCTTAGGTCACTACATTGTTATATGTGTTTTTTTTATTCATATGAGTTATCAAGGCAGTACAAAGAAGGAGAGAAGGGATTCGAACCTGTGACCTATTGTTCACATCATCTTAGTCAATAGACCAAGACATCTTGAATACTACATTGATATATATCATTTTTTTAAGCAAGTCATTATTAATTTGTTATATATATATTTTTTTAATTCATATGAGCCACAAAGGCAGTACAAAGAAGGGGAGCAATTTTAACCATTAGGCCAAGACATCCTTGGTGTTAATTTGTTATATGTCATATTAACGAAAAAATATTATTCACACGGTTGATATATAGAACTTGTGTAAATCATACCTAATCAGTATTAGAACTTTATATTAAAAGAGCATATGTTTAGGGTAAATTTGTGATGCCTTCTCATTAATGAAATCAATTAATCTCTATTATATAAGGAAAGGGGAGCAATGGTGTTCTTTTTTGAAATGTCTATTTTGCCCTCCCTTACCTTTCTAAATTACAAAAGGAATGTCAAAATCAAAATTGACACTCAAAGAAAACTATCGAAAATTAATTTACAACACTTACTCACAAATCAATTAAAAGAAGAAACTTTACAAATCACTCATACAATTGAGAAAATCACGTTATAAAAATCACGCAAATCACTCAAATAATCGGAAAACTTTATTAAAACTTAAAATTAACATACAAACTAAAACTAATAACCTAGAACGTCAATACATACAAAAACATTTACAAAAATTTACTTACAAATCACTATTATCAAGAACCATTCACAATTAATGGTGTGTCATGATAAAAATAGAGGTGTATTTGTAGTGAAATCAGAATTTAGAAGTTAGACAAGGAAAAAAATTATTTACTTTTTTATAGTGTTTAGAATTTAGAAGTTAGTACTGTACTTAATTCAAAAATCAACTACAAAATTATAAATTCAATGAAATTTCTATTTTGTTCATAGAATTTAACTTTGAAAAGTAAAAAAAAAGACAAAAATAATGGTGAGAGACTTAAGTGACAGAAAAATTCTAGTATTAATAGTTACCAGAATCCTGTGAAAATAAGGAAACATGTCCTAATTAACATAGGAAACAATATATTTTTATCTAAACAATAAACTCCTAATACAAGGAAACTCCTTCATATACAATACTCCCCAACATATTACTAGCTGGTAAAACTCATTCTACGATTATACAAGTCATTTATATTCACTTTCAGTTGTAAATCTGAGTATTAAGTAGCCTTAAGTATGTCACCTTTTTCTTTCCTTTGTCGTCTTTATAGATGTATTTTATCAATGACAGACTTTGTACATATATAATGCAAAAGGTCAAGTACATATCTAATAAAACTTTGATTGATTTAATCAGCATTACTTCCAAATGGAGATTTTGAGTTAAGTCCAAGCTCAACACAACTTAGTGGGACGAAAGTTGAGGGCAAATATTCAATTCCTCAATGGGAAAGTTCAGGGTTTGTAGAGTACATAACATCAGGCACCAAGCAACAAGACATGGTGTTAGTAGTCCCTCAAGGTAAACATGCTGTGAGGCTAGGCACTAATGCTTCAATTAGGCAAAAAGTGGCTGCTCAATCAGGTAAATTCTATGCTCTCACCTTCAGCTTTGCAAGGACTTGTTCTCAAGAAGAGGTACTCAATGTTACAATCACCCCTAGCTCCAAGGGACATTCTGGTATCTTGCCACTACAAACTGTATATTCTAGTGTTGGATTCGACTCGTATGCTTGGGGATTCCGGGCTGAGGCCAACGTTATCGAAATTTCCCTCCACAACCCTGGCCAACCTGGTGAAGATCATGCTTGTGGACCTCTTATTGATACCATTGCTCTCACCATTTTGGACTCAGTAAAGCCTACCGGAGGTACTATTACTTTTAATTTCGTGACATATGTATCACGTTTATTTTAGTATATATGTACTCCTTTTGTCTCAAAATATATAATCGTTCTCCAAAACAGTTTTATTCATTTAGTCGTATAGATAATTTACTGGCGAAATGAACATGGCATTAGTTGGCTAGAGTTGTTAAAAGCTAGCCAATATACATTTATGCTATGTATCATAAGATGACAAAATTTGAGTGTATAGTTGTAACTTGTCATTAGCACATGGAGTGTACGAAAACAAGACCAAGCATCCTACATGTGAGAGGGAAAGTTCCACATAGTTATCTTCCTACAATTACAATTTACAAGTACTACATGTTAATTAGCATATAATATGTTGCTGATGTTTATAATATAATTTTACAGGCAATTTGGTAAAGAATGGAGACTTTGGAGAAGGGCCTTATGTGTTTCATAGCTCATCATGGGGTGTCCTACTCCCTCCTAACGTCGAAGACAGTCACTCCCCCTTACCAGCCTGGAGAATCGAGTCCCTTAAGGCGGTCAAGTACATCGATTCCCTTCATTTCTTCGTGCCTGAGGGCCAAAGAGCCGTTGAGATCGTTGGTGGAAAAGAGAGTGTCATAGCTCAAACCATAAGGACTCAACCAGGCAAGTTGTATGCACTTACATTCATTGTTGGTGATGCTAACAATGGGTGTGTTGGTCCCTTGGCGATTGAGGCATACGCCGCCAAGGCAACCATTAGAGTTACCTATAACTCTAAGGGCAAAGGTGGATTTACAAGAGGTAAACTTGTGTTTAGGGCCGAAAAGCGTACTACAAGCATTAGGTTCTTGAGCTCATTGTACACCATGACTATTGATGGGTCTATGTGTGGTCCTGTTCTTGATGATGTGAAAGTTCTTCATGTCCGTAAATCTTAAGTGAATGTCCTAAAGATGTAATAGAATGTGCAATTGGTTATTACGCAATGCTAGTACTTAGTAGTATTATCTATATATGTCATCAACCCCATCTAGGAGGTTTTTCAGGGTTTCTAGATGTTATATTGGTTTGAGAGTTCATTAAGTGTTTCGAAATTGATGTATCTATTTATTACAATTTTATTAATTTTATTGATCAAATGAAAATATTCATTTGTTCTTAATAAGGTTTAAGAACCACCTTAATGATATGATCAGACAAATTTTCACCAATATGAAATGCTTCCATTAATTTCCTCTAATTTTATCCGTCTTGTAATCATGTCTCAAATAAATAATCTCACCTATGATCAATCTATGTATCGTTGGAGACTATTTTTCTCTACATTATCAATACACAACCGAACATCAATATTGTAAGGTAACCATTAATGCTCTTTCTTTAGCAATTGTTATGATCAATGCTGATTAAAGTTGGACATAAGTCTTTTATGATAATCTTATCACCCTGCTACTAGGTAGGGATGGCAATCCAGTCCGAATCCGACTTTAGTCCGCTCCGATCCGAAGGAAAAATCCGAGTTGACTCCGACAAAAAAGTAATCCGACTCCATTTAAAAAATCCGACTCCGAGTCGGAGGAGGGTCGGAGTCGGATCTCATAAAATAATCCGACATCCGAATCCGACTCCGACTTTGAGTCAATCAATCCTTTTTTCTTATTTATGTAATGTATTATTTATGTATAATCTGACTTCGACTTTCAGCCAATTGTATTACATAGGATTTTCCCATAGAAAAAATGATTGTTAAAAATAATAGTAATAATTAGATTATTTGTACTATATAAGATTTCCATATGATGATTTGAATAAATTGTAATGATTAAATTATTGTATTATAGAAGACTATTCTATTACAAAAAATTGGAAGAAAAATAAGTCGGATCAGGTTCGGAGTCGGATGTTCGGATTTTAAGTCGGATGTCCGGATTTTAAGTCAGGTCGGATCTCGGAATCGGATGTTCGGATTTTAAGTCGGGTCGGAGTCGGATTTTCAAAGTCGGATGTCGGAGTCGGACTCAGATTTAAAATCCGACTTTTTGTAGGGTCGGAGTCGGATTATGCATAATCCGGTCCAAGTCCGACACGTTGCCATTCCTACTACTAGGTTGCTTGATCTAATTTGTAATTGGTACAATATTATAGACTTTGTTTCTGTGGATTTTAGTTTTGTATCCAATATTTTTAGCATAGTGCATTGAAAAATTCAAACACAATTTCAAATAAGTTCCGAAAAGTTCCATTAAGTTCTAATTATTCGCCTTTTAGGTTGGTTTGCTGCCTCATGTGGTAGGTTGAGTCAAATCTGTTCCTCTTTTTCCGTTACAAAAAAGAGATCCCTTCCTCACTTTGAAAAATGATGAATATGAAGTTTGGAAGGCTACAAGTACTATGGATCCTCTGACTCTCAATCGGGTTGCCTTCACCAGTAGGGATGGCAATGGGGCGGGTCTGAGTGGGGTCCACCTGAACCCAGGCCCAGATCCGTTGGGTCTAAATTTTTGAAACCGAGACCCAGATCCGCCGGGTCAAGCGGATCCATGGATCCTTACTGGGTCCTAAATGGGTCTTCTTAGTTTTAAGTTTTCATCACATTTTTGAATATACGTAACTAAAAATTTTCGCCCTAATATATATAGATTCTTGTATCCATGGTTAAAGCATTCTCTAAATAAAATTTTAAGAATTAACTCATAAAATATTAAAATGTTACAACTTATAAAGTTACATGTCTTAGTGGAGTTACAACACTAACGAGCTCACAAAATCACAACTCATAAAATTTTAGAGTTTAGGTAAAAAAAAAAGATCTAATATGTAAATGGGTCCGCGGGGCGGGTCTGGGTCTAGCATATGTGGACCCGGACCCGACCCATGCTCTTCGGGACCTAGACCCGACGCGGACCCATTGGGTCTAAAATTTCTGGACCCAGACCCTTATAAATGGGTCGGGTCCTAGCGGGTTTGGATCGGGTCCAGAACCCATTGCCATCCCTACTTCCCATGTCTCGCCGGATGTTCAGATAGATTATAGTAATTATACTTTACATGTGTTCAAAACAAAATTTGGGTGAAAACAGCAAAACCACCTCTAGTAATGTACTACTAGCGATTCTGATTTGGCTTGGACACGACACATGATTGGACTTCAAATTAACGTATACTACACACATGATGAATCATTGGGCCAACAACTTCAATACGACAATATATGGGCTGCTTAGATATAATGAGGTTTTAGAGAGGAAGCCCATTATCGTGGCATCTCAGTCACATATAATATTGGGCTCCCAAGTCTTACTAATAACTATTTTTATTGTTTAATTGCTATTAGAACTATTGCTTATAAGTCATAAGTATAGATAAACAAAAATCCGGCCTTTTGCAAACTAAACTTATTAAAATCCAGTCTTTTTGGAGATGAACTAAACTGTAAGTGTACAAAGAGATTTGAGAAATGAAACTGTGTCCAAAAGAACAGGGCCTAAACGTATGTTAGCTTCACTTTATTCTTGCTTATTTTTAGGTATAGTAAGAAAAATTAACAAAAGTTTAAAACAAATAAGAGAATTTAACAAAAAATAAGAAAAGTTCGTACTCTTCCTATAGATAACTTAGATCTTATTACATTTCACATGCAATAAAAGTTAGTCTTATTATAAGCCAGTTTTTAGCATTTCAGTTTTATATAACCTCTTGCATTGTCATCCAGTTGATTTATGCTTGCTCGATTGTATTTCATCATTGAGGGTCTAAAAGATACAAACATCAACCACAATTGTAGAGAAGTAATTGGATCACTTTCACCCTATGATATGGAACCACTAATATTTTAGGAAGATGTTTCATAAGAATTTTTAATGTTAACAACTATAAGAAAATTTTAGGTATTCCTCCTTTTATGGTTTGTCTTGATATTTAGTATAAAGGTGTATTCTCGGTTTAGATATCGATATCTTGCACATAGTTCCTGAAACATGGCGATTAATTTTTGAAAGCTTCTCAACGACTTTATTTGCATCTTAGTAGACATGAATAATATGATGTACTCGTTGTTCAAATAATTATTCAGAGTTCCTAAAGCTCCTTGTAAGACTTGTTGGAAAACCTGTTATCGGACTTGATTGCTTTTTGTTGTTCCCAGATTCCACGGGAGAAATGCGTTAAAAAGGGACAAAGTTTAGCAAATGGTACTGTTACACAGTTAGTGGTGAACTAGCTTTGGTAAAAAAACGTATTAGTAGCTTATATGATGCGGGAAGGTTACAAATTTTGAAGATGCGGTACTCATTAATGAGCGTCTTGTGTATGAAGATATTTATACTTCTTTTCACATACGGATATATGAAACTCAGACTTATGTGACAAGTCAAGGTCCTGAAAAAGGTTACTAGGGAGATACCGCATTTAGAAGCTCATTTACTCCGCAATTCAGACAAAAACGGAATTGTGAGGCTGGGATCTTGAGTAGAAAGAGGTGATATTTTGGTAGGTAAATTAAGGCCTCGGATGGCAAAAGATTCTTCGTATGTCCCCGAAGATAGATTATTACGAGCGATACTGAATGGAAATGAAATGGAGCAAAAAGTTCTAACATCTTTTATAAGTGGTTGGATGTACTAGTGGCATAGGAAGAGTCCCTGAAAAACATGAATGACACTGAGACTGTCATGTGGAATAAGTAAATTAGCGAACTCTGCGGGACGAGTAAGTAATATATTGTTGTGGACACTTAAGGGAGGCACCAATCCCATTTTGTATGCTCTCAGATGGAGATAATTGTTCACAAGTAATCCTTAGGACCAAAGCCTATATTATACACTTGGGTAAACCCTAGAGGTGATCATAGGCCGCGCTGCACCATACCTCAATAAAATTGCCTATTGGTCGGGTTAGGCCGAAATTTTTTGCACAAAGCTCGCTATTTCAAAATCTCGAAAGTTATAATTACTAGATGATGGCTTATACCAATAAACTGAGCATAATCTATACATCAAACTCCTTTAGTTTGATTTTACAAATTTCCACTCATAGTATAAAGGACAGTTTCCATTGTTAGTAGAACATCTTTTATAATCTCAACGTACTTCTGACAAGGTATGTCTCCCAACAAGCAGTGTGGACAGAGCCTTGTCAACAGAAATAATTGGGAATTCAGAAAATTCAAGACAGCTTTCATAAGAATTTGAGGGATAAGATAAAAAGTATAAAAAATCTCAAATCTATCATTCAACAGAATAGAATTTCGTTCTATGAGTTTCATTCTAGACTTTTGCTTTTATATTTTATCAAGTTTTCAGGGTGTATTTGGCTCTCTATCATTGTAAAAAATGTCGCCATCTACTTTGATGATCAGAGCTTACAACTTGTATGATTATATTTATAAGATCACATGCCATCTATATCATAAATGATTGGATGTGCTTCATTTAATTTGGCCGATTGGTTGTGTTATTATCTCTAGACTCTGTAGACTCTAGGAGTTTTATCAAGACACAACTTGTAGGAGCAATGATATTCCCATATCCGATATGGGACAATATTTCCCATATCGGATATAAGATATGATTAGATGTAGTCTAAATATGATTTTATACCTAACTGATACTCCCTCTGTTTCCTAAAGATTTTCCCTCTTTCCGTTTAAGGGTGTTTCCAAAAGATCTTCCCTCTTTTGCTTTATTCCTTATTTGGCAAAACAAATTTCCCTATTTACCCTCTCATGTCACTATCATATGGTCCACAATTACATTATTAATTCAATTTTACTCCCTTTTTCTCTCCTACTTTAACCCCTTTTTATTTGTTTATTTATCTTAACCCCTTTATCTATCCTATTTTACTCACACCATGCCCCACACAACTTGATTTTCCTTGGTATCTGTAGGAACAGTAAGTGGGAAGATTTTTAGGAAACGGAGGGAGTATGATATAAGATTAAGAAATTACAATTTTTTTGATTTTCATATTTTGTTTTTTGGGAGCTTGTTAATTGAAATCTTATATCATATCAGTTAGCTATATATCATATCACTTAGCTATTAAATCATATCTGGACTACATCTAATCATATCCCATATTCGATATGGAAAAGTTTGCCCATATCGGATATGGGAAAATACTTCCTCCAACTTGTAGTGCTTCCTCTTAGAAAGAAGGAATGGATGAGATTTGAATCTATGATCTTTATGTTTCGATACTATGTCAAAGGATCAATTCAACGAAAAAGTTTAAGATATGGTAGGAGTCTCAATAATAGTTTTATACTCTGTCAAATATCGATCGGTTGGTGTCGTGATTTTCATGTGGTATTGAATTAGATTTAGATTTTTATTCTATATTCAAATTCACAATCAAAATAGGATTTACTTTAATCGAATTTGAATATAATATTCTTCTTATAAGCAGGTCAAACTTGAGTCAAATTCAAATTGTATAAACTATCAGTTAATACAACAAAATTTAATAAATCATGGTTAGCCGGGCTTAGACAGAACTTAACTAAGCATTAGAACTAAACATGAAATTAACGTTTAAACCTCATTAATTTTTATTTTTTGGTAAATTAGGAAAATTGAGGCTTAGCAATGGAAAAATAAAAGTTGAATCTACTATTGAGAATTCTCAAGAATATATAGAAACCTACCATTGAGAATTTCCCGACAAATGCAAACTTAATTATCTAATTAAAGTGTAATTAGTTAATTAAGGTCCTAATAATTGAATGACCTAGCAATAGAAATTGGATTCAAGATGCACTCTTGTTTGATCTATGTGTAATCTAACTTCTACCAAAATTTTGTTCAAATTCGAGAACTTTTTTCTTTCCCCAAATCAACATTACACTAACATCTTCTTGAATGAGGAGAATTTATACCCGAACAACGTGTTCAGGCGACATAAAATCAATATATATATATTGATTATTAAGATTACATTTTTGGAATAATATCCCATTGTATGTGAAAAAGGAGCCAAAAAAAAAAAAGAACTTAAAAAGCTACATTACAACATGATAAAATTGGTGTACATATGTGCATTACACTATATGATTACTACTTTTAGTATAATTAATTAAGATATTTTTTTTTTTTTGAAAGTAATTAAGATATTGTTATTGCAGGATTATTATTAAGAAATAGGACGCAAATTACGACACTTTTTAAGGCAAGATTGACAAGCAGCAAAAGAAGGGCACCAGGACAAATATTGTTGCGAAGAGACGAGACATGATGCGCAAATATCTTTTTATGGGGAAGTCTTACACCCACACAACCACACTATGCTATTGTAGCTAGAATTTCAAAATAATAATTTCCTTTCGTTATATTATTTAGTATAATTTTCTTGGGAATGATTAAGCAAAATTTATTATGCAATGCACTAATAATAATGGGCAAGCTCTTAGTATCACATACTCCTTTCATTTCAAAATACTTCCTCCGTTTTTTTCCTTGCAACACTTTTTTTCATCAACGTACTCCAATAAAAAATTTGGGTAGGAAAGAGGTAGAGAGGAAAAAAAGAGAGGGTCCCATGTGATTGGAGAGAGATAGAGAGAAAAGAAAAGGAAAAACAAAAGTAGAAAGTGTTGCAAGTAAACAACACGGAGGAAGTATAAGACATTCACGCTTTACAAAAATTTGCTTTGACCACAAATATCTCTCATAATTTGATAAATGAAAATTATCAAAATAAAAAAAACTAATATGAACCCGGTGCACACTAATTAGTGTGCACCCGATCCATATCACGTGAGTTTATGATAGTGTATATTGATATGATATACTATATGTTAAAATGGTATTGTGTACGTTAAAATGATATAGTGTATGTTACAGTGATATAGTGTATGTTAAAATGATATAGTGTATGTTATAGTGATATAGTGTATGTTACAGTGATATAGTGTATGTTATAATGATATAGTGTATGTTAAAGTGATATAGTGTATGTTAAAGTGATATAGTGTGTGTTTCAATGATATAGTGTATGTTAAAGTGATATAGGTTGTGTTAAAGTGATATAGTGTGTGTTAAAATGATATAGTGTATGTTACAATGATATAGTGTATGTTAAAGTGATATAGTGTATGTTAAAGTGATATAGTGTATGTTATAATGATATAGTGTATGTTAAAATGATATAGTGTATGTTAAAGTGATATAACGGGTCACGTGCCTGGACCTGGTCCACACTATTTTTAGTGTGAACTGGGTCCACGCAAGTCGGATTGTTATCAAAATTACACCATTTGATTTATCTTGAGAAATACTATAGATAACATTATTTTTTAAAAAATCCTATCAACATAAATTGAGAGTATTAGAGGTCAAAGTTCGACCTCGATCATCGTATGTGCCTTATATATTGAAACAGATGGAGTAGCAAAATTATACTGCCTTTATCCAAAAATCATAGCTTTTTTTAGGGGGAAACCAAGCTAGTATTTCCTCCGTTTCAATTTAGTTGTGACTCTTTTAAAATCACGGACTCCTCGGCAATTTTTGGAGAGGAGAGAGATAGAGAAAAAAAATAAAAGGGTCCCATGTGATAGGAGAGAGATAGAGATAAGTTATTACCCAAAATGAAAATGTCACAACTAAATTGAAACTTCCTAAAATAAAAAGTGTCACAATTAAATTGAAACGGAGGAAAATTATACTGCCTTTATGATCACATAGCAAAACTTTACCGCCTTTATTCAAAAATAATAATTATATGTACTATTTTCGAATATTTAGAAAAAAGTTACAATTTTTTCAACCGGTACCCCTGTGTTTTTTCAAAATTCATGGGGTACCCCTGGTTTTATAAAAATGCACCAGGTACCCTTATTATTTTCACAAAATGCATGAAATGCCCTTAATGACTAACGGTGTCAAGTTTTTGTTAGTTATTAACCGTAATTTTCTATTTTAAACCCTAATTAAACATTAATCCTAACCCTAATTCTAACACCCACCCCTAACCTTAAGCCTAAACTTTAACCCAATCCCTAACCCTAACCTAACCACCAGTCAATTAACCACTCCTCCCCCCATCCTCCCATCACCCCAGCAGCCCCACCCTCCCACCACCGGTCCCCCACCCTCCCACCACGCTCGGCAGCCCCCCTCCCCTAACCCACCCTGCAGCCGCCCTTCTCTGTCCCCACCCTCCCACCATGCACCCTCGGCAGCCCCCCTCCCCTAACCTACCCTGCAGTCGCCCTCCATTCACCCTACCCTCCCACCACGCACCCTCAACATCCCCCCTCCCCTAACCCACCCTGCAGCCGCCCTCCACTAACCCCACCCTCCCACCACTCCCATACCCGCATCTCCCCCCACCCTGTCGAATTCCCCCACCCTCCCACCACTCCCATACCCACAGCTCCCCCTACCCTGTCAAATTCCCCCACCCTCCCCCACCCGCTGTCGAATCCCCCGACCCCCCCTATAGTAATTGCAGTAGAATTGCAAAGTTTTCCTTTCCATTAATTTTTTTTTCACCAGATTACTCTATGCAATGGAAGGATTGTGATTTTGTTGAGGAAGATGATGAGCCCAACTGTTTGGTTATGGAGGGGAGATTCGACAGCTACGGGAGTTGCGGCTACGAGGGCAGTGGGAGGGTGGGGTGAGGGGAGGGCGGCTGTAGGGTGGGGTGAGGGGAGGCCGACTGCCAAGGGTGGTGGGAGGGTGGGGGACCGGTTGTGGGAGGGTGGGGCTGTTGGGGGTGGTGGGAGGGTGGGGTGAAGTGTTAGAGGGTTAGTGTTAGGGTTAGGTTTAGATGGTTTAATTTGGGTTAGAGGGGATTAGAAGGATTAATTAACCCTAATGATTAACGGAAATTTGATTCCGTTAGTCATCAAGGGCATTTGGTGTATTTTGTAAAAATAGTAAGGATATCTGGTGCATTTTTTAAAACCAGGGGTAACTCATGAATTTTGAAAAACCACAGGGCACCCGATGAAAAAACCCAAAAAGTTATTATTTTCCTTATAAAGAAAAAAAGTTCGTGACAGTTGGTAGTTTATTCAACTTTTTCAAGATAACGTTACAAAGATATATTGACTAATTAGAGGAGTCTTTAAATAACCAACTACTAAAGTCTTTTTTTTTTTGACAGCAACTACTAAAGTTGATAAATCGAAAATTTGTGCCATCTATTATTTATTTATTTGGTTGTTAGTTTGTTTTTGTTTTTGTTTTTGTTTTCGTCTTGCTTTCTTTTTCTTTGTGTTGTATTTGTTCCTTTTTGACGTTTTTGCAGTTGTGAGGGTGTGTTGATGCTCTTTGTTCTTCTTCAACCAAAAAAAGGGACAACTTTTTATCGGATGAGCTAACTGTTGGGTCTGGAGTTTGGACAATGCCTGCGTTATTTGATAAGACAAATTAAAAGGATATATTGTTCGGGATTAACATGTTGTCACAAGTAGAA